>NW_020884886.1:1440441-1456232 GCF_003945725.1 Corapipo altera | reverse complement strand
AAAAGAAAAGAAAAGAAAAGAAAAGAAAAGAAAAGAAAAGAAAAGAAGAAAAGAAAAATTGGTCAAAACAAGACGAATAACAAAATTAGTATCGCCTTTCCATTTTTGTTTTTTTGAGATTAATATAGACTTAGTTCTGTATATCTCTGGGAGAGAAAGTAATAGCTTGGATTTGTATCCTGAACTGGATTACATAATCTTCTTCAGTATTTATTTAAATCAAGTAATGTGTGTTTAATGTCAGATAGTTTTGTTTAAAAGAAAAAAAAGAAAAAAAGAGACATAAGAGATACAACCCACAGCAACCCACCCCACAACTATGAGATGGTTGGAAGGATTGTAAGTGGTGATAAAATTTAAGCAGCTGTGGGCAGGACTATAATTAATACATGAAAATTAACACAGTGATGAGCTATTTTATACACCTCTCTGGAAGATGCTTATGTGCAGAGTTCAATGGAACATAAAGTTAGGAGCATATTAAATACTTTCTGAATAGGAAGAGGGATTAAAATGCTTCAGTGGAACATGTCCTCCTACAGCTGAAGTAATATAGGAAAGAAGTGAGAAGTGACCAAAATTCTCTGGTAGACTCCATCGTGCTTAAACCCTGCCTTAGAGACTGGGCTTGGCCTTTTTCCAGTGCTACTTTGGATTGTGACAGGTTCAGCAGCCAGACATTGCCATCAGAAATTATAGTGTGTGTTCATCAGACTCTTCTTTTAAGTCAGAGTCTACATAATTTTTTTCAATTACCTTCCAACCACATATTGAACTGTATTGATGTATGTTTTTGCAACATCCTCCTTAATAATTTATTTCCCAGCCTCCACATTTGTTTCAGAGGGATCTTCTCTACCATGGAGCCAAACTTCTTCTGCACAATCACACTAATAGATGTTTTGACCTGCCAACTGTCCAGACCTCATTACTCTGCCAGCAATGAATCTTCCCAACAAGTCAAAGCATGCAAATCTAACTAGCAGCACTACAAACACAAAGAGAAAAGAGAGGCTCTCCTTAAGTCATATGTGCAATTTCTCTTTCATTCATTTGGCAGAAAAAAGCCAAGAACACATAGAACAAATATCAGCAGTTAAAACACAGGCTGTGTGCATGAGTCATACAAAAGAAGATTTGAATCTGTTTGTTCCATTCATAAAAAAAATTTAGATCAAAAATAGCAATAATAAACAAAGGCATAAAAGTTTGCAACTGTTGACATCTTTATCTCCTGTAACAAAATGATGTTCCAGTCTTGGGTCACACACATATAGGAAGGAACATCTTTATTTTCCTAAAGACAAAAGAAAATAAAAGAAAGGTGTTTGCTGAAAACAAAATTTTAACTATCAAAATCACCGACTAATAGAAGCTCTCCCTCCTATCATTTTTCACAGTATTTATGCAGTTTTTCTCTTTTTTATGCCTCAGTTTAGCAGCTAAAGGGAAGTAGTCCAAAACAATATCGTAGCCTGTTCCGAAGTCCTGTGAACCAGCTGTAGAACAGAGTTTGCCAAGCCAGAGCCATTTCTTTGTGACCATCACTATAGTTCTGCACTGCAATTCAAAAACAAGCCAGAAATGTCTTTAGCAGTTACAAAAGCAACCATCAAAGTGAGGCAAGCCTGTATGTCTGTGTGGTGAAGCCTGCAGACAGACTGGGAGATGTCTGTGATGGGTGGGCATTCCCCCTGCAGCAGTGAAGCACTGGAGACTCAGCCTTTAGGAGATGAAGAACAGCAGGGATCGGAGCTGTTCGAGTGTCTTGGATGGAAATGTGAGCTGAAGCTGATACACCTCTTTACAAAGCTCCTGTCAGAGGTATTCTCGTGCTGTTTTGCTTCGCTGTGTAAGATCTGCCTTTTGAAGCTTTCGCAGTGTAAAAGGAGTGGATGGGGAGGTTGCAGTTTGCTTCCCCTGCTGTCCTTGTCTGCACAGCATCTTGCATGAGAGATCCCCTTTGACATTCGTCTTTCCTGATGTCGTGTAGTCTCAAACTGTGCTGCCAAAGGGCTTCACAACTTGACTTCCTTGATGGGGCAGCCACACCACTGTGAGGAGGTGAGCTGCCTCTAACGCTCCATTGTGCTTAGGGAATGCCAGAAGGGCTTCTCTGTAGAGACTTTTTGGTGGTCATGCTGTTCCTGGGTGCAGATCTGCTTAAATGAGAGTGGGGTGAATGGGGGATTCCTCAAATCTGGCAGCTCCTCCTGGCTCCCAGGGGCCACCATTGCCATACTAGTGCAGCAGCACTAGTGTCAGTGTGGCCATGGTGGTGTAAGAGGTTGAGCACCTCTGCAGCACAGTCAGCAAGTATCTCTCAGTAATACCAGGACTGGCACTGATTACATTTATGGGTAGAGCTTGGAAGTGTAACACCACTTACCCATCCTGTTCAGGGATGTTAACGGCGCAAGGCCAGCTGGCAGGGTGTGGTCATGTCTCTGAACAGGAAAATAAATAATTTTTTTAATACAGAACTTTTCAGCAGGTGCTTGTACTGCAGTCTGTGGGGAACTGGATTACGGAAAAGGATGTGGCATTTTTAAAATATTTTTATAAATTTACATGTACATATTTATATCTTTGAAATACATATAATTTCAGTATATAGGTCCTAACTTCAAAAGAAGGCAAGAACAACAAGAACAAAAACCCATCAGTATACATCTGTAACTAATCTTTTTTATCAGAGATTACTTTAAATTATGGGAGAAGAGACTTGGAAGTTAAATATTATTCTAAGGGACCATATCACCTTCTAACAATAGAGTTAAAAGAATAGTGGTAGTGGGTGCTGATATTGGTTTAAATTTCCTTCTTTCAAAATAGTATTTAAATATTTTTGTGCACTAACTAATGTAATGCACATGCATCTTTTTCAATTTTCTCCTTCCGCAACAAGATACATATTCATTATTTTCATGCAATTAGTACTGACATTGCTCTATGCTGAATCTGATTAAGCATTTTTAGGATTTTTTTTGTTTAAAAAATAGTAATTCAATTAAATTGACAAGAAAAAGACAATGGAAAATTCCTTTCTAATGAAGTCAGGATATTTACCTTTCCATTATTCACACAGAAGCACAATTCTGAAATATCTGTTTCCTCCTGGATTGAAACTTCGTTTTACAGTTTGCAATCCATTACATTATGAAGAAGATCTTTCTAATTTCTATTCCTTCCCTTTTAGGAACCGTGATTTAGTGTGTGAAAAAAACCGGCTTGTTCTCCTTTTCTACCTCCTCATTAGTAATTTTGAATAATTAGCTACTTTGAATAATGGGATAAAAGTCTTAAAGTACGGTATTTTACAGCAAAAGCCGTTAATTTCTCATTAAAAATTCACTGAGCAATCTCAGGCTATTCCATGTAATACGTGCTATGTACTATATGCTGGGTATCACCACTTATAGCTACATGTGTAGAAATACCAGTCGTGTTGCAAATTATTAGAAATTAAACCTTGAACACTTTAAGCAGTGAATGTACTGGAAACTTTAGAAATATAATTGTAACTTTTATACCCAGGCTCTGCACCACACTACCTTTGCAGGGCAGTGGCTCCTTTACACCACGGACTTCAAAGAGAGCTCTACAGAGGAGTGTCCCGGCTCCTGCTTCTTGTCTTCAACTCTGTCCCCTGATTTTAATGCTATTTCTGACTGCTTGCTGGCAGTGCCTCTCTGATAACATATTTAAGAAAGGGTAAAAAATGTGCAGCAGTTGTGAGGGACATGAGTGAGTATTATGTGAAAGGAACAGCCATGAAGACACCAAGGTCAGTCCAGAAGGAGGGGTACCAACAATACATGATTAACAATGAGTAGACTGGAGAAAACCATATAAGTTAGATTAACAAAAAACTACTTCAGAATTCACTGCTTTAATCATCTTTAACAGGAATAAAGATGATGTTTGTCATCAGAAAATAAAGCTTCATAGATAAAAATCACAGACAAGTACCCATCAACAGAAAGCAATGTACTGCTAACTGAAACAAAAATAAGACAGCATAGCTCTTACACTGACATTAAGTAGCTTTTTATGTCTGTAATAATATCTTAGTTAAACATATATTTGAACTTTACAACCCACTATTAAAATGAACATCATTAAGTCATACCTTGGTTGTCTCAGTCAACCTTAATGTCAGTAACAAATGTAGTTATAAAGTAGATCATAAATCTACTAAAAAACCAAACTGCCTTTACCATGTAGAAGGAGTAAATATCTAGAAGATAGATCATGTACATGTTCAAAGACAGGAGTACTGGAAACATATTTTTGTATATGAACATAACCAAGGGAAAAGGTGACATGTAAAAACTACAGCTTATATACTGGAGGACTCAGTGATATGACTGTATGAAGTAAATCCATCCAATGATAAGGATCATAAAAATCTATAAAAAATATAAAATGGCAGAACATTATACATGGTTATTTTCCCTGTTTTCAGGGGTTGCTCATCATTATTAAAGTGTATTGAATACACTTATCAGACCGGACATGTGAAGAGATGGAATACCTGTTGAGGGCATCAAATCACCAGACTTTAATGTAACAACTGAGATATTAACTCTAAGCTCAGTTTATATTTAATGCAGGTAATGATGCACTACTTTAGATGCAAATATTTTCATACAAACTCCAACTGGGTCTCGAGTTTCCAACACTGGTGTAATTTGTGGCACAATTCTTG
The DNA here is from genome assembly GCF_003945725.1 of Corapipo altera. Taxonomy (NCBI): domain Eukaryota; kingdom Metazoa; phylum Chordata; class Aves; order Passeriformes; family Pipridae; genus Corapipo; species Corapipo altera. The sequence goes on along the minus strand of NW_020884886.1, from coordinate 1,451,521 downwards.
GCACATACAGAGACATATATGTAGGTAACCAAAGAAATTTGCTGACAAAAAATTAATAAAAATCTAGTCTTTAAATACTCCAAGGTTAGGTGAATTTTGAGGATCACATCCTTTAAAGGATTCTGGCAAATTCTACCAAGGACCATTTCAAGTCTGTTTTATATCACTTTATCATGTAGGAATATATGTTTCTGTATAAAATCTCTACCAAATCCCAATTGTCAGTATGAAGGACGTATGCACTGGTAAGACAGAACAGCTCCATCTGGTTTACGTTCAGTTAAAAAGAGAAGGAAGAGAATGGGCTAAGTCTCTGTGACTTACCGTGATGTTTTTTTGACTGGCACTTAGCCTGAATCCAGTAAATTTTACAAATCAGGTAGCACGTTTTCAAATTTTTTATGAAGACTCTAAAGAATTGTTTGGAAAAGCATTTGACAGGCAGAAATATTCAGAAGACATGGGGAAGTAGCCACAAACCCCAATATTTTCATTGTATTGCTGGCATTTGTGCAACCAACTTTTCTTTTAGCAGAGGTACAGTGGCTGCTGTTTTTGCAGCTATTTCTCTGACAGATTCTTGAAGATGCGTAGCTTTCTTCGCACAAATATGATCATTGTAGATTGAAAAATCAGATATATTAGTGAATCTCTTAGGTACAGGGGCAATCATCTGACCTAAAATATCTGCTCTACAGAAGATCTTAGCCTTTAAGTTTTTTGTACTATCACAAACACCTATGTAACTTTCTATATAATCCAGAAGAGAATTCAAATTTTAAGTTTGTCTTAGTACTGCTTGAATATGTTTAAGGTAGGAGAGGAGACTTCCTTAAAGGTTGATGTCCAGTAATATCACCCATACATGATCCCAGGCAGGTCCAAACTGCTTGGCAGTGCTTTCCCTGCTTCTCCTCCCTCCACCCTCCTCTTATGCAGACTCTGCATACTTCATTGGTGGGGAACAGCAACATAATAGGGTACATTCATTTCTCTGAAAGACCTCTTTGCTCAGGGATTTCTCAGAAATTCTCCATTATGAGAAGAAATGCAATAAAGGGTAGTGATGGAAATCTTAAGGCATACAGTCCTGAAGCATAAAAACCAGTATCTCCTTAAAAATAACCTCTCAAGATATCATATAGTTGCAGATGTCTTCATGATCTACTTAATGTCAACCTTCATGTTCAACTTTCGTCAAATACTTTTCTTCAATTCTACTCAGAGAGTGATTATCATAGTTTGCAGACATTTTAATGTTCTTAGCTTTATTCAGATGATGTTGTAATTTACTGCCTAAATAAAGCTAAGCCCCAATGCTGAGACTAGAGACAGCTTTCAGAAACTGTGATGCAGAAATCTCTCTCGTGGGAATCGGCCCCTTTCCCCTCACTGAATGTCAGTTTGAATGCTTCCTTGAGGAGGAATGGGCTATTGGATTTGGGCAAAGGGTGGACATGAAGCAGATACAGCATATTAGCCCCTAGACTCTCAGAAAGTTTTTCAGGCTACACCAGATTGTGTGATAACTTTGTCTTGCATTTCTTCAAAGACACATCTTGAGTAAAGGTCAAGGATTCTTCTGCTTTCTTCCTTCTGCTTCTGCAAAACTGAGAAACCTGTGGCATGTCAAAAGCGAGGGGGAACAAAAGCTTTGAAGTCGCAATGCAGTTATGGCTAGACAATTTCCAGTGGTCACATGTCACATGTACGTGGTTTAAAGGTAACTTGGATAACTTATTACTACAACTCAACACAGTAGTTGGAGTATAGCTATCCCATTAAATACATCCTCTACCCTTAACTATTACTGATAATTTATTTGAATGGGGAGGTAAATGCAGACATTTGAAGCTGGCACAACACAAGACAGTTTTCGTCTATTTAATCCATGTTAAAAATGCAAAAGGGTGGTGCAGGTATGCCCTTGACAGTTTGGTTTTTAAAAACAAATGTTGTGGTTAAGTGAGTGGGAAATACAATAAGGAGCTGAGGACCAAATGGGAAATCTCTCCAAGACTGCAAAAATGCTTTTGCAATCTTGATTTTCTGTGTGTAAAGCTAACCTTGCAGTGTGCAGACTAAGAGAAGAGACCACACAACCCTTTGGAGCATATGGGAGTAGTCATTATGAGGACTCAGAAGTATTGGCTAAGATGCCCTAATAATTGAACGAAGTAGCTAAGCTGTCTTATCTTACTGGAGAATAGATTGGCTTCTTACGCCAATTACAGAAACCACGTTGAACAGTTTTTTTATTCTTATCATTTATATTTAAATTCCTCCAGTCGTCATCACCTTATGTATTTCATTCCTCTGTTGACAATTCCACATAGCTAAACTCTGGAATATTAAAAAATATTGTACACATTTCCCTGGAACTTTTCAAGTATCTGACTGTCTACATCAACATTGCCCTTGGAGTGGTGGGTCAGAGAGTTGGCTCAGTTCTTATTTCCTTAGACTGTGGGATTTCTACACTTTCTCAATGTTGTAGGATGTGTTGCACTAGCAAAGGCAATCAAACGTGAATTATCTTAGCTTAACTAGCAATATCAGTAGGAATAAGCCAACAGAGCTTCTGCTCTAAAGCTTTGTGGTGAAAAAACACTTTTCAGGAGCAACTCTACCCCACCACAACTGTACAAATACCACTGATCTGCCTTGTCTTTAAAAGTGATATAGCTCTAACTGTGGAGTCTCGTTCAAAGGAGGTTTTCTTTGAAATTGCCATCTTCTTTAATGGCTGCAAAATGATTCCCAGATAAGCATGAGCAAAGCAAATATCCTGGTGGCAGCAGAAAGTTGTAACAGCACAGAGGAGCAGTGGTGAGTATACATAAATCTGTGAGCATATGAACCAAGATGTCTGGTTTCTTATTGACTTGTGTCTCAATAGAGTTCCCAAGAAGATCCCCCATGTCCAAGCAGGGCTAAACTCACTGTAAAGTCACCTTCTCAGTGGGAGCCTTAGCGGGATTTCTTTCTTTTGAGATCATTCTCCCTCTCTCAAATTTTGATTGCAATTGACCAAAAGTCAGTGGCAAGTACAGGTAGTCACATGAGCATGCACACACGCACAAACTCCCAAAAATCCATCTGTATCAAGGTCTTTTTCTGCAGAAACCAGCCTAGTACTCTTACAAATGCAAACATATCTGCCCCAGATGAGTGGGGTGGAGTGCTGTTCCCTCCTTGGTGCAAGGGTGCTCAGTTGCTGAACACCCATCTACAAGTGATGAACTAAAGTGCTTTAAACTGCATTGCCAGGGATACAAAGAAAAAGCCGGAATGAGTTCCTTCACTTTACAAGCAGTGATAAATGCAGTAGAAGCCACTTAATTAGTCTATGATAAATTGCATACCCAATTAATTGTGATGACTGCCTAGGGGGTAAAACCCAACTCGAGGCAGTCTGATGACTCCAACGTAATGGCACACTTTAGTGAACATTGGAGAGTCTCTTCCCATGCCCTTTCTGCAGTTGTTGGTAGCTGAATCACAACAGTTAACTGCCAGGGATGTATTTCTTTGATCTAGCTTTGACCCAATTTGACCTTTTCTTCATTTTATTCTGGTTAAAAGAATCAATATTATCATAATACAGTGTTTCCTTTTGTCTTCCCAGTAGCAGTGCATGGTTATACTGTGGACTTAAAATGCAATTAATGAAATATTAAGTGAGTGCAATGGGCTTCCTTATCCCTCAGAGCAGTAGGTGGGAACAGGGAGGAAACACATTAAAGGTGAAGGAGTTACCTGAATGTTAAGTCAACACAGCCGTGCTTCAAAAATATATGCACAGAGCCTGTGGAGCATGACCATTACAAGCAGGATTGTACCTGTTTGAGCAAAATGGTAGTTTTAAAATGTTTTTTCTAAACTAGTGACAAGGACCATGCAGATGTTGCTCTGTCAGTTTTAAAACAGTAAATGACTTCACAGGGCAGAGTCAGGTCCCAAATGTGCCATCTGCCTGGTTGCGGTTTGTTTACTTTATACATGATTGAGTGTAGTGCTCATCTTGTTTCCTTTTACATAATGATGTTATGATAACCACATAATTAATGTTTCTAGTATTTAGCAGATAATGAGATGCAAAAAGAGAGAGAGAAATACCTGGTGCTTAAGTAGAAATTCTTCTGAAATGCCCAGTATAAATCCATAATTATTCTATGATATCTAACCTATAATTTAATATATATGATATTTAGAATTAGCTTACATTAATACTAAAGGTTGTTATTGGACATTTCCTGTGATGTTCATGAGTAGATGAAACAGACCCTCTTGACTACTTTTTTTCCTCACACAATTTTTTTCTCCCAGATGTTAATTTCCAAAACTCCCCAAAATTTCAGCAGGAAGCAGAATAAAGTGACACTTAATCAAGATAGGCAAAAGTATTTCACTTGATTTCAGGAGCTGAAGAATTTCCTGAAAATCTCGTGAAAAGTGTATTCTGGAAAACATATCTGGTTTTTTTTTCAGACCTTCTACTCCTACAAGCATTTGAATGCTTATACTCCTGCCCTTATTTCTTATACAAATGTGGAGCTTATACTCTTGCCCCTTCTTATTTGGAAAGTTAACCTCTCTGTAAATGGAACTAGAGTTTGAGCAGAAACATATGGAAAAAATACGTGTTGTTCTTCTGGTTGTTCTTCCATGAAAAGTTATGAAGTGGAAGTGAAGAATGTGAGCTTAGTGGGGGAAGAGGAGGTCAATGAGAAATTTGTCCCTGTTTCAAGTATTTTCTCATCATAGACTAGATTGGGCAACGTTTTTCCCAGGTCAGGATCATGGAAATGTGTCTCCAATGATTTGAGTTTAGCCTCTCATGGGAGGGATTTCTGTTGGGAATTCTCATATTTCTTAGTGATGTTTTAAATTGCAAATGTTCAGATAAAGAACTCCATACATTCACAAAAACCAAGTTCTACTGACTCCTGTAGTAATGCACAAAGCTGATGTCTGCTATTAAGAAAGTTCTTTACAGGAATAATTTTGAAGTGGCGTTATGCATTATTAATGGAGACAGATCTGACGGTGAAGCAAACCACATTTGGCAGCAAGAACATTTACTAAAAATGTCATTAAAGAATTTGGGCTGTATGCTACCAAGTATTTTGTAACTCCCTTCACTGACTTCTTGGCCTCTCTTTTTCTTTCATGTCTGGTAAGTAGCTTGAGGTGGTTGATGAACATTGGAACTGAGGAAGTCTGGCTTCTTGCTGCTGTTTGTCTAAAGGTTTTTGGCTTTGACACCTTAGAAGAAGGAAGTTCTAACCCAGTCCGTGCCTCATTTTGTGCATTTAGAACTTTCCTAAGGCTTCTCTTTCATGTAGGTTTTATGGTGTCAAGAAAAAAGTAGAGTTTTTACCATAACCAATTCCTCAGTGGATGTAAATTTACAACTTTTTTTCTAATAGTGTGGGCCTATTTCCAAAATTTAGAAAATTTGAGATGTCTTCCAAGGTACCCCTGACAAATTTACATCAATACAAGTAGATAAATTTTTGCTAAAACCTTTCACTAAATGATAAAGAAAAATAGAAAATCCAATAGGTTTTCATATTCACTTAGAATGATACCACAGGACTCATTTCTTAGAAATGCCACCTAAAAAGGGAAGCCAGGTAGGATGTATTTCATCAAATACTGCATTCAGTGTCACCTTTGAGAAAAAAATTAGCTTAACTGCTGCATCTCTTACTTGCATGGCATCTCTGAAATGCTGAGGCAGTGAAATAAAATAGTTATATTTGGAATGAAATGCAACCTCAAAGATTGGCTTACTGGGACAAGAAGTTACCACCAGATGATCTCTGGGACAGACTGGAATAATCAGAAATATAAATCCTGTTTATATAGCACTCATTTTTATTTCAAAATAGGTAAGATGATCTTACAGTAGTTTTGAAATTTACTGATATTACAACACAATGCAAGTACCTACGGGGGTTTTTTTGCCATACCACTGAATGTTCTTTATAAATAAATAGCCCCACAGAGCTGAATTCTGAAAATGAGGAAGTATTTCAAATTAGAGGAATATTCACCTTCAACACCTGAAATCAAACAGATGGAAGTAAAAAAAAAAAAAGTTTGTATATATATATTTTTTTTTCCCACTGCATTTTATTTATCCATTTAATGGCTCTGCAAGGCCTGGCATTGAGCTCTCTACCCACTGAATTTAGGTAAAGAACCTGTAAAGGCTACACGGTCTGAGACTGGACATCTTCAGTAAGGACTATGAGCTGGCATTCATGGTCTGTAGATACTATGACCTTGATTGCCAAAGGTAAGGAAATTTTAATCATGAACTTTCCCAACTCCTTAGGGACTGATGAAGGCACAAGATATTTTTTCCAGCAGCTCTATGACTTTCCCAGATGGATGAAGTGCCTCCACTTTCCCTATGCCTTACGAGCAGACCTTTCCTTACAGGTAGGTCCCAGTTTTTCCAGTCTTATTGGGATTTGTTGTTGGTCTCATCTAAACCCTCCTGGAGCTGACTGAAGCTGCCACATTCGATACCATCCTGTCCTTGGGAAGGCTTCACAGGGATGTGAAGGAGTGGATGAAACTTATGTCTGAGAGTCTTCCTGAAGAAGGGTTCGGTTTGATCTACTTTTCATGAAAGTACTTAAAAAACTGTTATGGTAGAGGGAGATATAAGGAACTTGGCATTGCTCAAGTAAGGACAATCAAACTGGGACCAGCTCCAGGGGCTGTCCACCTTTACTGGGCAACCCTAGTTACTGGTGGGTGTTTGCAGGGAAATGACACGTGCACCCACACCTTGTAGAGTCCTGGCTGATGTTCTCCATCCAACCAGGGCAGCCAGACCCTCACCCAGAGCAGAGGTGCTTTGGGGGGTTGGGCAGGAGCAGAACTGATAGGGCATTAGGCATGTTGACAGAATGTAAATGTTTCCAGTGGCAGATGAAAAGAGGTTTGTGGTTTTGAGGAGTGAAATTTGAGCAAATGCACTCCAAGCCTACAGTCTATTCGGGGGTTTAAATCCCTCTGTGGATATTGGCCTATATAGAGAGTCGCTGGACTGTGCTTTTACATAAGATCCTAAGTGACTTTGTAAGCCTTCAAGCACTTCCAAATCCTTCACTTTCAATAACAGTGCTCTTTGTACTAAAAATTTAGTATATAAAGCCATATCATAGACTGGAGTTTGAATATACTCAGAAAAGTTCCACATAATGGCATCTTAATGCCTAGACAAATGCAAAATTAATATACTGAAAATCTCTGGCAGCAGAAAAAGTAAAAGCAGTACAATTTTTTAATGTTTTGTTGGGGTTTTTTTAATAGCAAGCTCTACTTCTGAGACAGGCAGAGGAAAATCTTCTCAAGCTGTAAGCTCAGCGTCCCCAGAGTGAATAGGGTTCAATGTAGCATGGATAATTTGTTTGCTTTGCAATTATTTTCCGTCAGTGGAGACAAATTGATTTGTACAATAAAATTGACGGTCACTGCAAGGCAGCTGGCTTTCTAAACTGTAAAAGAATTTGACTAGGTTAAGTGAGTACGAAATTTTTGGAGTACTGGGATGTCCTTTCGTGCTGGTAAAACTTGCAACAATTTTAGGGCTTGCCAGTGATTGCTATGTGAAATTCAATATCAGAGAATGCCAGAATAGTTATTCTTAACACCAATGTGAGCAGGATCGTTGCCAGTTTATTAGTGGCCTGCTTTGAAAATTATTTCCACTAAAAGAGAAATCAAAATGCAGGAAAAGAAACTGATAGTGGAGCAGATGAACAGGTAGGAAGGAAATAGCAGTAATTGCTTCCAAACTGCCGTCTTAATTATTAAGGGAAATGAGATATTTAACATGATCCAGAGTCAAGGATGCTAGGCAACAATAGAGTTTCTGGCAGAGAAAAACAAGTATCAAAATTCTATCTGGAAAATAGGAGCACGATCAGACAGTGAGGCGTATTTCCAGAAAATGCTGGTAGTGGAAGTATAGAAGAAATTACCAATATGTGCTGCAACTGGAATATTTGGATGTTTGTCCAAATAAAATTATTTAAAGCTCATAATAATGAAACAGCTATTGACACCCATTCTTTCACTTTTCAAAAAACAAAGATTTGGTTTGGCCTCTCTAAAGGTCTGACAAAAATTTATTGCATGTATGATGAAATGCTAAGTGTGATTAAGAATGTTGTAGTACCTGGTAGCTGCCTGAAATGAGGCTTTGATTCCACTTTTCACAACAGTGGGCTAATCAGGACATTCTGTCATATTCAATCTAAAAGCTGAATATGCCCCAGAAAAATGTTGAACCTAAAAGCTCAGTAAATTGCTTCAGTTAAACTTTACTTGGATGTTTCAAGTGTTAAACCTCATTGCAGACATCAGGATTAGATTAGTGATACTGTCAGTTTTGCAAAAGCCCAAGATCAGCACTAAGTAAAGTAGAAGTTTGCTAAGACAGGCCAGTTTCTCTTTGCTCAAATTTAAAGGACCTGGGAAAAATTGATACTGTACAGTTCAAGGACATTTGATTGGGCTCAACACATAAAGTACACAAAGTGCTCCGAGCACTGATCAAAGTGCAGTTCTGGAGGCCAGTGGCATGATCTTTAGGTGTGAGAAAAAAAAGTTTTGAGGAGGAAGGTCACATGTTTGAAGGTCCAGACAATCAGGCTTTGGCTTGACCTCTCTGCCTATCTCGGAGCAGCTCCCCCCAGCTACTCATGTGAGTGGGGTTCAGAGGTTACCAATTACTTAGAGAGGCTGAGAAAGTTGTATGGAGCTGCTCTCAGCTGCCATTTCGCATTAGCTTCAGGCCACTTGCAGGTAGGCCATGGTGCTTAATGCTTCACTGCTGGTCACTGATGTTTTTCAGTTCTCTCATCAGCAATACAACATCTCCCTGTCCTGCCAAGCAGCTCCTCGTGCCTGCCCTACGGCACAGCACTCCAGCTCCCCGTCCCCACACATTTGTGCATCACACAGATGCACCCCCCCCACACTAAATGGAGGTTGTTTTAATTGCTTAACTGCTGACCAGGTAACATTTTTCTCCCCTTTTTCCTTTTTTTTTCCCCTCTCTGAATGTTTCAAAGACATCAATAGAAATGAGCGAAATGCTTTAATTGGTTGCAGGTATTGAGATGATTAGAGTGATTTCTGACAATTTTTTCTTACAAATCTTAAAATAATATATGTGTCTGCACACATTTCATTACTAGAAAATTAAGCAAGGGTGACTTATAACGTTATGATTGCAGAAGTATACAAAAATACCTTCAATAACTCTTGCAAGTTATAGTAAAAATTTTGAATCTTATACAAAAGCTCTTAATTTAAGAGCTTATGTAATTTTCCAACTTTAGAAGCTAGAATTACCCTTAGAAGTTATCTGGGCATGGACAGATTGTATGCAACGTGCTCCCTGGGAGAGTTCTCATGCTTTCTTCTGAGTCTGCTCTCTTGGGTAGTGACAAACAGGATATTGAACTACCCAGGACTCTGGTTTGATCCAGTATGGAAGGTCCTATTCTTTCCATTTCACAAATAGGATTTGGGAGTTTGGAGTTTTTGCTTTGTGGAAATCACAAAATTGAGTATGATCACACTTCCCTAATGCAAGGCATATTTTCAGTCTAAAAACAAGCCAGTTTCCTTTCAGAAATAAGTCTGGGTTTTATTACACATCCTTTAACTTTCCCTGAAAAATGAATACATTTCTACTTAAAAATATTCACATAAGTGAAGAGTGCTTACTGGAAGTCTGCTTTCCATGTAGCAAGAATAAGAAGTAATACTTTCAATATCTGGACAATAGAGCTGGAATATCCTGTTTTAATGGTCACATTGCATGTCATGCTACCTGGCACAGACATTGACATATTTAGGGAAACATTTGCTACATCCTAGATTTTTTCGAAAGCTAACCTTTTGTCTTTCTTTGATACTGACATTCATTCCCCAATAAAAAAACTTTCCTTCCTTGTAGGTTTTTTTTCTTAACATAATTTTATTTTTCCATCCTTTTGCATTTACCTTTCATTTGCCACCATGTCTGAAAATTGTCATTCTCTTGCCAGCACGTACTGTTTGTATGGCTCCAAAATTTGCAGATAGACCTTTTGATATGCTTTACAATCTTATCTCATTGGTATAGAATGAGAATTACAGCAGAGTATCTAAGACTGATGTGAAAAAATACTGAGAATCAACTGAAACAAATGAATAGCCTACTAATGACAGCTTGTAGGCAAGGCTGAAGGCAATCTTAGAGGCTGAATCTGTTCCTGCTACATGTAGCTGGGGTTTTCCCACCAGTATTAATGATATTAGACCAGATCCCAGGTTTGCAATGACATTATTATGCAACAAGAATTTGTGAGACTTGCAAATGCATCTTTTATTATGAAATTAATCAAGGACATTGTTTTTCTTTTAAAACACTAAATATTAACTGAAATCCTGGCTCTGACTTATGTCACTATAGAGGCTCCTTTTTAATATACAGATACATTAGAAGTGTTCCAATTTGTTCTGCTTTGGCATTTTTGTTACCACTTACCAAGTGAGGATAAATAGGATAGCAATTATTTTTCATTTAACTTTTGAGTATTAATTTTCTCCTCCCATCAAAATTCCACTATTAAGAAAACCATAACTGGATAATCTTTTTGAGAATTTAATGCTGTCACTGTGAGTTTAATAAAAAAAGTGTTATGCTGCAGTCCGCTCGGCGTTTTTAGGGGAAGGTTGTTTTATTCACCCTGGGTAGTGCACAGGAGGAATAACAAAATTTTCAGGAGGTTCAATAACAAACATTTACTTGCAAATTTTAGAACATGAAGGTAGAATAAGGTACTTGGCACATTTTAAAACAACATCCAGACAAATAAGGCACTTCGTAAAATTTAACTTAGCAAATTTAAACTTAGCCAACTTTAAATTATCCAGACACAACAAGGCACTTACTTGGGCATTGAATGCAATTTTTTAGTCTGCTTTATATTTCAAGAAGAAGTGGTTAAGAGAAGAAAGAAAGAAAGAAAGAAAGAAAGAAAGAAAGAAAGAAAGAAAG
>NW_020884886.1:1393614-1440431 GCF_003945725.1 Corapipo altera | reverse complement strand
AAAGAAAGAGAAAGAAAGAAGAGTAGAAAGATATCAGCATGTGTGGATCCAGCACTGAGAATTGATTGTTGCAATTCATATGTTTGTTATCAAAGTGATGGTGGCAGTCTTGATCCATCAAGAGTGGGAGAGGCCCATGAAACACAAAGTTCAATGGGTTAATATATGTTCAGGTTCAAGTTCAGCCCAGGTACCTCTGCTGAGGGAGGAGATTTACAGTCTCTGTTGCAACACTGTGGATCAGGTGCAGCCCTCCGGTGGAAGGCCCCAGAAATGAGTCTGGGGGCTCTTTGGGAATCTTTGATGATTTATGACCCCTTCTAAGACCTGACAGCTGCCTCTCACATCAGCATAGTTGAGCCAATTATTCCCCATCAGAAGAGATGAACAACGTGAATGTCCAGATACCTTCCCAGGGCAGAGTTTTACAACTCAACCAGTTGCATAAGGGAGGACGTCAGCATGATAAAAAACACTGTCCTACCTCTCAGGGTCTGATTCTTATTGGCCTTTTCCCTTATCTGGCTCAAACACCAGTTTCTTGCTAAACAAAGATTGATTTGTCCTGGTCATCCTGTGGTGCTCACGCCCTCGGCACCTGGGCTGTTACCTTGCACATCCTCAGCAGAGCACCCACTGCTTTTGCAAATGCCCAATTGTTTGAGCCACTAACGATTAACATTCCAGTCTCTCACAAGGACTGAGTTTATAACTTGATATAAATGGATGGAATCGTAACCTCTTACATTGTTTGTGGTTAGGAAAATTCAATCACTTTCACAGAAAAAAAGACCAAGCACAGGTAATACTCAGAAAGGTGAGGGTATGCCATTCAGCGGAGTTTTTAGGGATGGAGGATTTATAACTATCCAAATTGCAATGTCTATAGCTATTATATAGTATAATGTAATAGATATCTTCCAATTGGGTTATCAATAAAAGAAGAAGGAAATTTTTGAAGCATTTTGACCCCATTTTGTACAGATTTGTCCCTCTTTGAAAATATTTTTAAATTTCAATCTGCACTATCAAAAGGCAATTCAAAACATTGCATAAATTTCAGGAAGAAGACTACAGAGAATACTAGGTAGTAGAATAGCCAGGAAAAGATTCCTGGAAAATGAAGGGCTTGCAAAGGAGATTTTACAGCTCATTATTCACTTGAGTTAAAGTAAGAGCAGACAGATTGCTGCAAAGAAGGAGAATAGGTGAGAACTGGCTGAAAATGTGGAGAAAAAGACTGGAGGATTTGATGCAGGAGGAAGAAAGCTACAGGAAGAAATGAGAAAGTACGTGAAACTTGAGATGTGTTTTTGAGAAGCTTTAGAGGTACAGACCCTAAAATACAACAAGTAGGGATCCAAATTAAATGCTTGACAATAAAGAGAAAACATTACTTCTATCTGGTTTACATTACCCTCTGTTAAACAAAACATTTATTACGTTACATGCCCTATTATGCATGAATTCAATATTGAAAGTAATACTACTGTAAAATATTCTTCTGTGTTTAATATAGGAACATTTATACTCCTTTATTTATTCTGTATAAAAGAGAGAATCTGCAATCCAGGCTTTTGTGAGTAGTATTTGGAAAACCAAATCAAACCAACCAAATAAAACAAAAGTGTGACATTCAAAATGCTTTAATGTATAAGTTTAACACCACCATCATTAACTTGATGGAAAACCCTCTAATGCCATGTGTGAAATTTGGTGTGTTTTTAAGAATATGCTTTAAAGAAACTTCAGTCAAAAATCCCAGTGCAGCACAGAAGCAAAGACACATGTTACAGAGAGAAATGTTTCTAGCATTGTCAGGAGTAGCTATTAAGGAAAGATTTGGAGTTTTAGAGTGATACAGGTGAAAGGGACTTCATGAAGGTAGTTACTCATCAATGAAAAAAGCCTGAGTATACAGGAATTTTAAACTATCAGATGTAAATGTAAATACTAGACCCACTTTGGAGATCTTACAGGGATTCTGCAGCAATGTTCTAGATGGCTGAAGAAAAGCCATTAGAGTACAGGGAGAACAGAAGAGTACATTTTTACCATGTGTATTGAAAAGTTTTCTTTTTATCAGTGAAAATTACATAGCTGAGCAATGCCAAAAATTATATTAATTGTTAAATTTTTTAAATTATTATTAATGCTACTTTTGAAATATAGCTATTGAAATGTCTACTGTACTCCTTCTTTTCATTAATATCCTCACCACGTCATCTGATCCTGGTTAAACTAATGCAAATAAAAAAAATAATCACAGTGGGCAAAGCACAACCAAAAAGGTCAAAGTAGTGCAGACTCCTGAATGATGCCCTGTCTTGGATGGGTGGCTGAATCGTGTTGGGAGAGCCAGGGAAGGTTTTATTTGATTTATCAGAGTGAGAAATTTGGATGGCATCAAGCTTCAGACCAAATGGAGTCTTCGAAATATAAGCTCTACGAAATTTGTTGCACCTCACTGAGACACGCTGATAGCAGCCAGACCACATAAAATTGCATTTCAATAGAAATTGGCTCATTTTAAAATATCCCAGTGAGTCACAGGAAGAGAACAGTGGGGGAAAATGGAGAAAGGTTGAGCAGACTGATCTTACCTCATGTCATGTGTAGATGGGGAGAAAAATGGTGCCATGAACACCCTGGGCTTTTCAGTCACACTGGCACACAGAAAACATGAACGGAGTATAATATCCCCTGTGAATCTGAAGGTCAACACACCAATAATTTCACAGAAACTTCCAGCTCCTGAACAACATCACATAGATCTGATTTCTGTTATTCCTCAGGAGCATTATGATGACAGGAAAACTTATTAAACGGGATAAACAGATGCAAAATAAAGCATATGTTTCCATCATGAGATTTGAAATCAAGACATCTGGGTTCAGCTCCCAAGCCTGCTGTAATACTGAATGCATTACAAAGAAGTAAATGTATCAGATGCTCATCCATCCAAATGGCTAGTGCTCCGTCACTGCCTTTTTTTGTCAGTTGTCTTTTAACTAAAATATTTTTGTCTACTGTCAGATCTTTAGCAACAGCGTTCTATTTAATTGCAATGCTATATTGTATAAAATAAATTTTAAAAGAGCAATATCTTAATTTTCTTTTTCTGTATTTTGAACATATGCAAAGATAAACCCCTACCTTAATAATTAACATGATCAAACATAACATCAGATTCTTCTACATGCTTCACCACCCTAAATAAAGGTTAAGAATCATTCAGGTGAATAGTACCTCTCCTCATGATGCAAAATCTAAACTTTCCTATTTAAAGCAGTCATAAAAGTATATTTTTTCCTTGACTACGTTTATATTTCATCAAAGTATTCACTGTTTTGTTAAAAGAGCATTTTGCAAGGGGGGGGGCTGATTTCAACAAGAATCTTGCTTCCTTTTGCCATGTGCACTCTATATCTTGTGTTTCAAGCAGCTTTTATTGTTGTTTTTGTTGGTTTTCACTGGTAGTAACCAGCTAAGCAGAAACAGACCTGTGGTGACAGTAATATGTTACAGTGGGTACTACAGAAGGTGGAAAAGAGTCACAAGGAAGGCAAGTGGGGAAGGGGGAAGTGGGCAGATACAGCCAAACTACTCTTTTCTGAAGCATTCCCAGGTTCAGAACAGTGTAATGGGATCCATCCCAGGATATTTTAGCTCCTTTCTTGGCAGGAAGAAACCATTTACATATAGTCTTATAATTCCTAAATGCATAAAAGATGTAACTATTTTCAGCAGCCTCAGTAAGGACCTGTGGATGTCAGCAGTAACACACAGGGTTTAGGAGCTTTCTTTTTTATGAATGTTTGCTCTCCTCTGATGTAGCTGCTTATGCCTGTTCAAGCATTTCACTTTTCCTCTATTTGTTCTACCTTGGCACTTTTTCCTACCTTCTTCTCCTCTGTAAGAATTCTCTCTTGAATTCAGGGGATCAGATAGACTGGGATGCTCAGATTACTTTGGAGAGGCAAAGATGACGTTGTATACTGGAAAATTTAACTTCGTTCAGTTTTAATAGCAATGATTGCTACAGCTCTGCCTTTTCAGAGGCTACTGTCTGTAACTGCATGTCATGGACATCTTTCTGGGTATCACTGTCCTCCCAGCACCAGCTGAGCATCCCCTGTTATCACCGCATCTTCTTCCACAGCTAAGAAGTCAAGACTCCAAAACTGCCCAGGAAACCCTATTTTAGCATATAGCAGCCATAGCTTTCTCTGCCTTGGTAGTTCTCCAGCATGTTCCTCCTGCAGCTCAGTCTGGCTTTTGGCTTCCCTCATCTCTCCTCAACAGTCACCCCCTGCCTCGCTCTCCTCCTGGTGGTAGTGGTTATGCCCTATAGCAGAGATTTTTAAGGATTATCCTCTACCCCTGCTGGCTAGGCCAGACAGGAGGGCAATTGCTGGGAGTAGCTGTCTCCTTCCCAGCTGATGCATCGTACTTGCTTTCTCTTTTATGTGTGCTGGCATGACTTGCAACGTGTTACTTCAGTTGCAGTCGTGACTAAGGCTAATAAAATGCTATTATGGTTAATTATATTCACTGGTGAGGCACTTAAACTTTACATGAAATGGCATCCCAGTAGACTTGAGTTTTCATAACACATGGCAGTTGGAATGGCAAGGTTTTAAAAACCATGTAATTTCGTTAGAGTAACAAGACAACCACTTGAGTATTTTTTTTATGGCATGCTTAATGGTACTGCGATCTGGATGGCTTTTAAACAAACAAACCAACCTGATAGAAGTCTAGATGATGTGAGGGACGCGTACATCTGGCAGAGGATATCCCAGCATGCTTCAAGCACTTGCAGTTTTAATAAGCACTTCTCAGCACCTTGTGCTTATGAAAAGGTGCAGTGAAGCAGTGTTCATTCATGCCCATTTTCAGAACTGACTTTGATTTAAAATTTAAAAAAAAAAAGAGAGGTGTGTGAGGCAATTATAAATTCTCTTTAAGCCATTGGAATGTCCTGCTGTATACCAGGGAGTTCTCTCTGACATTGTTGACTAGAAGAAATTTATTCCATAATGGTCTCGATGCTACTGCTTTCCAAGCTAGCTCTAGTTTTGTGGAGGTTACCTTTCCCACCTTTTGGATACCTTGGAAAATTATTTTGGGACACCATGCTATTAATGAGATGCCCTAATGTTAACCTACTGTAGTTAGCTTGAGCCTAGTTAAGAGTATTTATTTATGAAATCCAAATCAGTTTTACAAAGGTTTACAGGGATGCAGATGACTGTAAGTAAAATCATTTTTATCTACAAGATCAAGTCAGGGAGACCTGGCTCCCTCTCCATACCTAGCTGTATAGGAGTAGGTGCCCCTGTAACCCATAGCCCCAGGGATTTTGGTTGTGCACATTTCAGAGGGCATTTACAGGAAAGGCTCTTCAGTTTATGATGTGGACAAACTTCTGCTCCACTTTACCTGCAGTTTGTTAGAAGGTTTATGAGTGATCACATTTTATCCCTTATCAGTTTTTATTCCTCAGATTATTTGACCTCAGTTTGAAAGATAGTTCTGAACTGCCAAGCTGATAATTTTTCTCAGTGTTTTGGAAACAATCACTGTGTCTTTGGCAAACTTAAGGTTTGACAATAATTCTGGCAGATCTTTACCTGTAGAAAAGATAATTTCCCTGATAAAGTAATTTTTAAGTATCAGATGAGTTGTCCCTGTTCTCCAGAACATACAGCTCAAGTTAACATCCAACTAGAAATGTATTTTACAGAAGGCAGACTGCTACTGACTCCTGGTTGAAATTATATGTGATGATAAATAACCACTACAAAGTGTTAATCTCCAGCATGGCATGTCTCCATCACACAGTCTGGATTCTTTGGATATACTGTACTAAATGCTCTTAAACACTGTTCCAGTGGAATTTATATCAGTTGTCCAATATAACCTGTTTAACACTTTTTGTTGTCAGAGCTTTGAGTGGTTCCAAGCAGATCTGTCAGTTGGGACTGCTCAACAGATATGCACAGAAAACAAGGAGAAGAATTAATAGGAGAATAAAATCCTGTGGATTGGATTGCATTTGTAGGGAATATGGAAGCACAGGGTTAGACAACTACATATGTCAAGTTGAGGAAAGCTGTAGGTGTTCTCCATGGGCACTGGGGGATAGGGAAGGCAGACACTGAAATAGCCAGGTGAAATCTGAAGAAGGAAATTAGTAGAAGGACAGGAAAAACAGACTGAAGGGGAAAGGGAAGTAAAACCCCCTCCCCTGCTAGCACAACAGAAGAGGTAAGGGTGGGAAGGACCAAGAGCAGAAGAGTTATGGACACTGACAGCTTGGAGACCTCAGAAGCACTGAGATAGTCATCAGAAGAAGATGAATTTGTGGTGAATCATCACAAAGTAAGAAATCAGAAACGTCTATTCATTGCAGAATAAAGGAAAGCTGTCTTGCTTTTAGTTTCCCTAAGCTACATTTTGCTCTTTTAAAGGGTGACTTTAGGGCTTATTAAAAAGTAAAATCGGTAACACCAACTTGAGGAACACAAAATATGAGCAGCTGTTATCCAGTCTCTCGTGTGTGCCATTCTGTCCCAGCACCTGCCATATCTGATGTGACCTGTAATAAGAATGCCTCTGAACTTTCACTTCTGAGTTCCTTTTTAACCACAGACTGCAGCAGTTTGGGACTGTGTGATGACTTTGGGATGTTGACAACTGGAGACCAAGATTAAACTGCTAAATTCTTTTTAATAACAACCAAACATAGGATGCAAAGTGTCTAGAAGCAACCTAACTTGCCAAGTCTGCTTTTAAAAATATTGTTTGTTAAGAAGCAATTCACAATTTACATATCTATTTTCTTTTACACTTCTTTAAAACAAAAAAGTACTAAATCTTGGCAGATGTTTTTGGATAAAATGCAGAAAATATATTATGAACAGATTTTTACAGTACGTTTTCATGTTATTTTTGCTATGTACTCCAGACCTATGCAATATATAAAATATTTCCCCTTTATATATGGAAAATAGTCATCAACTTTATGCTTTTATTAAAGCCAGAGAAAAAAACAATTTCCAGTAGAGTTCAGGATAGTAGTTCCAAGTGAAGAAATGGTTCAGTCTTGGTACTGTGAAGATAGTGTTGCCCAAGACTGACTTTCACAGTATAAGCAAGCTTAATAAATTGAATCATCCAGATACTCACTCACATTTTCAATATTTTCTAGTTACTTCATATCCAAAGACCATTTTAACAACTCCAAAGCAAATTTCTTCAAGCAAATGTGCGTACTTCTTAAGTTCTTTCCTTTCTTTCCACTGCAACCTAAGATCAATTTTTAAAGTGAGTTTAGGAATCAGTGGGTATAGGTTTCTGAAGAAGAACAGTGAGCAAGCATGGAGCACAGAATATTTTTGAACCTTTTGAGCATGCTTGTATCTTACAAGCATTCTAGTTTGTGGATGCTTTCTTTTTCTGTCCTACTGCATTGTATGCTGCCACAATTCAGGTGCATGTGGGCTATCACATGAATGCTGACAGAAAAATCTTCATTTCAAAAATAAACAAAAAAAAGGAAGTAAAAAGAGTAAAGATTCTATCCTAACTCACATAGAGGGCAAATTATAGAGGCCAGACAAGGATAATAAAAGTGTATGATTGACAGCTGTCAGTATACCAGCAAAAATTTCTCTCCCCCTTAGGATATTTTTTGATAATCTTTGTCAATTTAATACTTTATGGAACTACAGATTTTTTTTTGTCTGTATGGATATTTTTTGAGAGGTGGGGGTTGCACTTGTCAATTTCATATCAAAATAGGGTGGATAGACAGAGAAATGAAATGTAAACAACAGCTCCAGGTTTGTTTTTCTCTTTCGGTTGTTGGGGGATGTTTTTGTACATGAAGGTTAAAAGAGCGCAATAATAGACTTTATCACTTCTTAAGGACATTTGGCCAATGCTCCAGTACAATTCCGGTGACAACAGTGTTACTACCTGGTTTTATATCTTATAGTCAAAAAGGTCTTTTCTGAAGTTTTACTGCAAGACACCATAATGGGCTTAGCTTTTTATGACATTTAAAGTCTACATATTTGCCTGGAAATTTGTATGTAATTTCCATTCATGAGTCCATCATTTTGCCGTGTTTCTATCCACTTGGTCATTGTTTGTTTTATACACTATGAAGTTTTTGTAAGCATGTCCTGATCTGTATGTCACCTGACACCAAAGCAGTGAGTGTCCTTATCATTCCGGGATGACCAGTCCATGGGACTTTGCACAAGTGTATTGACCTCAGGTTCCACCAGTCCCAGCCATCATGACTTCCTATCCCTCACCAATGGTACTACTTTCTTTAACAGCAGCAGCTGGACAGACTTAGAGTCCTTATCCCCGTTTGTTTTCTGCCTACCCTTTTAGCTCATCAAAGACTTATGACTGGCAAGATGGGTGAAATAATCAAGTTTCCTCTCCTGCAGTTATGCTGAGCTTGAAATGCATCAAAGAACAAAGCATAAACAAAACAAACCTCTACTGTGGAATTTTGCAGATATGACTCCAAATGCACTGAAGAGACAGATCTGTTGAGTCAGTTATATCTTTTGTAGAAACATAATCAGTTTTCCTATTGGAATCAGATTTTCAAAGAGTTTTTTGTTTTAACTTCAATGGCTCCATCTCAAATGTTCTTGTTTTGCAAGTAAAATGTAGTGCTCATCTTGTAAACAAAGACAGCTCTGAATGTTGATACATTTTTTTTCCCCACAACATTAATATCAGGAAAGAGGACTCCACAGGCCAAACAGTTTTACTTGTGTAACTACTAATTGCAGATCATAACTTCTGTGACATAGAAGTCCATTGTGTTTGGTAGGATAACACCATTGTTATTGATTGGCACTCAGTGAAAAGTTATGTAGATGATGATTTGTAAAGTATGTGAGTTTTTTCTACTGAATAAGCTTTGGAATAGGAAAGGGTGGGTGCACATTTTCCCGACTATGGATCTAGCAGGGACTGCCTTGACCCCACCTCTGGTCTATCTACACCAAAGTTGAAGCAGGGTAAGGAGGTAAGGACAGATTCACTCTGAATTGTACCACTCTGATCTCAGTACTTTGATACCAAAGGAGGCCTCTGATAAAAAAGAAAAATAAATGAACCACTTTCTAATGTTTATAGATATAATGAATCTCAGTAAAAAGTGCCTTTTGAGTTAGTTTCTTTGAGAAAACAATATGCTTTTAGAAGAATGATGAAAAATTACACTGCACAGTTTCACATCAGATTAATTTATCATGCGGGAGTTTTGGCTTGGATAGCTGAGATGGAGGTAGGTGCTTGAATACATTGCAGACACGTAGTCTTGGAGTTTATTCCTTTAAAAATATGTCCAAGTAGCCTTTCATATAGGCATATTCCCACTGAACGCAGTGAGGTTGCACTTATACATCTGTGATCTGGTGGTTATTTTCGCACAAAACGTGACCTGGGTAGATTCTGACTAATTCAATAGGCTCTGAATTGGGACATATGAAGTTTTCTTCTGTCTAAAGTATACCATGTACAATTTTTCTATTGATATTCTACTGGATGTCTTGCATCCTTGTAAAGAAAATGTCGTCTCCTTTTGTGCTCTTAGCCCTTTTCTCTCTGCCCTATGCCCATTTCTTTGTGTCTGAGGATGACCCTACGTCATTTTTCTTTACTCGCTTTATGTAAAGGCAAATAATAATACTTGTCAATTTATTTGTGGCTTTCTCAGCTGCATAGCTAATGCTCTTCTGCTTGATAGGACGTCTTTGCTTTCTGTAATTATAGTTCTGCTTATGCCCTTGAGGAAGAACATCTGCTGCTTCCCACTCATGAGCTACATTTCATCCTCTCATTTCCTCAATGTTATTCTGCACCACATTGATATGGTGGTCTCTGATGCCTTTTGCAGAAATTTTCCCTCCTGATCTGTATAGCAAGGTCCTCAGTCATCCCCTCACCTTCCTCTTCTTTATCAACCTGTTCTGCTGTTGTGCTCAACATGAGTGATGCATTTACTTCTCTGATCCAGCTGGGAGGGAAAGGGTAGAGGTGCGCATGGAACTCCTATGGCAACCTGCCTCAACTGGGAATAAATGTGGAGTAGAAGCCCAAGGACAACGTGCTGCAATGCCCTCCCCAAAACTGTCAGCATAGGCTGCCAGGGTCAGGATACATGACCACCCATTTAGAACAGAAGATAAGATGAGGAGGAAAAACACCACCTTCTCTTTTTAGACACTTACCAGTGAAATTCTGCCAATTTGGCATACTTTTCCCACCATATTTGTTGCCTTCATTGTTCAGTGTTGCATGTAAATCAGCTGAATGATCTTTTCATTCTTACACATTTATAAATTTCTTTCAAAGTGATTTCTTGATATGAACATGAAAAAATATTGTGTAGTAGGTGAATTTTGAGGATTAAAATATGTATTTTTCACTCTTTTGTAATACCGATTTTTATACATAATGCAACATTTAATTAATAATTAATACATGTCTTTACATAGCCAGAATTGGGTGTGGTGAATCCCAACCAAGGAGATTATGTCAAAGAATTTGGGTTTCAGCAAGAGCTGGGGAGAATACTTGAATATTGTGGGCAGTTTTGGTCACTGTGATATAGGAAAGATATTAAGCCATTAGAGAGCATCCAAAGGAGAGTGACAAAGATGATGAAAGGCCTTGAGGTGAAACCGTGTGAGGAGCTGCTGAGGGCACTTGGTCTGTTTGTCCTGGGGAAGAGGAGACTAAAGGGAGACCTCACCACAGTTACAACTTCTTCATGAGGGGAAGAGGAGGGGCAGCCACTGATCTGTTCTCTGTGGTGACCAGTGACAGGACGCAAGGGAATGACCTGAAATTACGTCAGGGGAAGTTTAGGTTGGATATTAAAAAAAGGTTCTTCACCCTGAGGGTGGTTGCGCGCTGGAACAGGCTCCACAGGGAAGCAGTCAACAACACTAAGCCTGACAAAGTTCAAGAAGCATTTGGATGGTACTCTCAGGCCCATGGTGTGACTCCTGAAGATGGTTCTGTACAGGACTAAGGATTGGACTCAATAATCCTTCCAACTGAGCATATTCTGTGATTCTGTGAAAAGAGTTCTTTACTCGTAGCCAAGGAGAAAACAAGTAGAAGACAAAAGGTGATAGAGCTTTGTACATATCCTCTTGACTCTGTCAGATGAGCTCATGCAGTGCAGAACTGGCTGAAGGTTGGCTTGCTTGAAAAGGTGCTGCCATCCCTCAGCAACCCTGCCAGTGCTGAAGTCAGCAGAGTGACTGGTCCAGTTTATGGAAGAGGTTGGCATTCTGAACTTCCAGAGATTTCTTCCTTCCCTGGCTCATCATTTCAGCACAATGATTTTTGAAATAATATTGTGAAGCTATTGTAATAAAAGCTGGGATGCTATTGCATTGAGATCAGCTGGCAAGCATGTGTATGTCTCCCAATATCTGAAATGCAAACTTGGTATGAATGCAAAAGATGAGTAACTTTCAGCATCAAGGGTAAATTTTATTACAAATAATTGTTCAGAACAATTAAGAATAATTAATTTTTGTGTGTTGAAAATATAAATTAATTGGTGCAGTAGCTAGTTGAATGTGTGTTGCAGGATTAGAAGGACTGTGTGGTATTCAGTATTTATCTGTTTTCTAGAAGATGACTGACACAGGGTTTCAAAAGGATGAGATCCTTTGGGGGGAAAAAAAACCCCAGATAAAAATACCTTTTATTTTTTATAAGAGGGGGATAAACCTTAACATGATTGCAGCTGGAGGGGACATGAGGGTGACCTGAGCAAAGTGATACACACAAAGATTATTTTACTTGAAGTGCACTCAATGCTAACCCAATTGTTGAGGGAAAGACAGTTAAAGACAGAAAGTCCCACCAGTTATGAGACTGGTCGAGTCCATGGAAGAACCATGTGAGAAGATGGATAAAACTAGGAATAGTGAGGATCCCTTGAGAGAAATTATGAAAATTACAGATTTAGGAAAGTACAATATAGGAAATTGATGAGAAGTCTACATAGAAGAGTCATACTACGGGGGGGATAGGCCTGTGAGCAGCATGTGCCATGTTTCACTGCCATGAAAATGCAGTTCTTTATATGGGAAGTGAATCACTCAATACAGATCCCTGAAAATAAGAACAGGTAAGAAAACTCTTCATGAAAGGCAATCCTGAGATAGACTTCACTCTTCATCCTTTGCATTACTGAAATGAAAGCATAGTCCAACAAAATTGAATCTCATTATAGAGACAAAGGAAAAAACCAGAGAGCAGCTCTTTTGAAAGCACAGAATTGCATCTCCTTTATTTCACCCAAAAGGTGACAAGGTATAAATATATCAGTACTGGAATTCCTATTTCAAGAGGAAAAGAAGTTAAAAGGTAGGAAAGGTTGCAAGAACAAAAGAGTAACTGCTGAGACTAGTCACCGTAATTGCAGAAGTGTCATCAGCCAAACTCAACATCAAATAAATAAGTAAATATTAGGGATTAGGAGAAATGAACTGTGAAGAAAAATATGGTTGAGGCATCAAAGTACTAAGTAAAGGAAAACAGGAGGAGAACAGAAATTGAGGGGTTAAGGGTAGAAAACTCAAAAGGTGATGAAGAAGTGTAAAGAAAACAGAAGGGAAAAAAACATACCAAATGAAATCAAAGGGGATAAGAGAAATAAAAATAGAACAAGACAGTACAAAAACAGATCTATAAACATGGTTTGAAATTAGCAGTGACTTGCTACAGAGCAGTAACAGTGCTGTCTGGAAGCTTTGCTTTTATTGAAGGGAGGAATGGTGATGGTTGGGGTGGTTATCTGGGAGGGTAAAAGGGGGCACTGTGCCATGTGGGCACTAATGGGGTCACCAGCATCTGATGGCATCCAATGACTCTGGTGTGTGCAAGAGGGGCCAAGGTCTCTCCTTCCCTCTCTGCATCCTCTCTCCTCCCCTTTTGGGAGGGGAGGGGGGATACTCACTGATAAAAAGATTGTTTTTCATACATATGCACATATACATACATGTGTGTGCTCAGTTTCTTGGAGTAGCTTGTACTGTTTTTTGAAGGGGGACATGGGAAAAGATGCAAACTTAAATAGAGTGGAGGAGGAAGGAGAAACAAGGGACAGGCGAGTGCTGACATCTGGAGAGTGGTAACAGCTGTGAAGGCCTCAGGGCCTGGTACTTTTGTTTCTGACCTTAGGGAGAAACCGGAGAGTACTGACCACATGGAGTGGTTGCAAGGGAGAGTGAGGGCAGAGGGGAGACAGAAGTGGCAGCCCCTTATTTTTGTACCCTGGAGCCTTGGTAATATATCTCTGTAAAGAGGCCAGTGCATGTTCATATAAGTTACTCCTTTCTGTCTGAAGTCATGTTAAAAATAACTTTCTTTGGGCCTTGGGGCATTGCACTATAATGAAGTTAAAAGGATAAATGCTATTAAATGTCTGAATAATGTTGCTAACATAGCTTGTCTTCCTGATCATTTTGTTAAACTGCAGTAACATACAATCATGTCACCATTAATACTTCCTGCATGTGCAGGAAAGAAGAATACAAAGAGTATGAAATATCAATTGATTTTAGGATGGTGTGTTTTGTATTGAAACCAGATGGATAACTTATTCTCTCATGTGGCTGGTGGCGGGTACTGGAAATATCACACATTTTTATTGTTGAACCAGAGTGCAAACTATGCAGAGCGATACACCTACATCTGTTTCATATTATCCTCTGTGCCTGGCTGCCATCATTTTATGGACTCAATATCTGTCCAACTATTATTTTTATTGGGTCTCATAACTCCATAGCTGGTCCACCTGTAGAGCCTGCGAGTTATCAAGTTAGACTCTTTTGCCATTGTCATGTGTCCAGTTTTCAAATTAGAGTGGTTTCCAACTGGACTACAAAGAACCAGAGCTGCTATTCTTAGAGCTATTTTTATTTTAACTACACCCATTCCTATTTATCATTGCAGTCTGCTGGAAAAAGTCTAATTTCCAACAAAGAGGTTTGTTTTTTTTTTTTATGGGAAAAGGGAACATGTACATTCCTCATCTCCTTTTTATTATTATATAATTTTCCCCACACTTGTTACTTGTTTATTGCTATCACATTAAGAAGAAGGAATAGTTGTCCAATTTCTGGGTTGTAAAATCTCCCTGACACACTCATGAGGCTCACTTAGAGAGTGTATGATTATTCAGACATCAAGAACCCAAGAATCCAAATTCTCCTTTGAAGACAAATAGCCATCACTTGGCACATTCTGGGCAAGGCCCTTTTGCCACAGCTTTTGCTTGCTCTGGCTAGCACTAACCTGAACAATATTTCTTCTTGGCATTCTCTATCATGTATGTCCCTCTCCATATTTTTTTTTTTTTGACATCTGTCTATACCCTCTTTCCAAATTTCTGCCTTCCCCTGACATATCCATTTTTATTTCACAGCAGATACAACTTCTGTTACATTTCTGCCTGCTGGTGCTTTTCTGATATACCCCTGAGCTGATATCTCTGGCTTCTGTCTGCCTTCTTTTTTTTCTTCCTCTCTCCAGTGTCCCACCATCAAGTGTCTCTTCCCCGAAGGTGTCATTGCATCTCCAGACTTGCCTACAGTTCCAGACATGTCCAAGAGCTCAGACTACAGCACCTGTAAACTCCCAAGTCCCTCCCACTGCTTTCTGGGGCAGAGGGTGGACAGACACCTCCAATACAAGTCCATGACCCTGAGGTGTGCTGGTAGTGCCAAAAAACATACTGGTTGTGTGACAGTGCTCAGTCTGAGCATCTATAAGATGTCCCAACACCAGGATAGCCCCAAACCACGAGAATCCCCAGCTCTCCACGTGACCACCACAAGCTGTTAGGAAACACATCAGTCCTCCCTGGTCTACCCTTTGCTGCTGTCACACTCATAACAGCTCTGTACTGCAAGCTCTGCTGAAGTAGTTGGTAATGTGTGGCTGCCTCATAACCATTTCAGTTCCTACACAGAAAAGTGCAAATTGACCTTTTGATGCCACAGCAATCCCACAGGTTGCAATGTGCCTGTATTTTCAGCCACCAAAATGAAAGTCTGACTAATTTTAAATGAGTTACTCTGATCTAATTTCTGTATTCCACTAATTTCACAAGTGATTGCAAACCAGCTTCAAAAGTTCCAAAATATTTTGGCAATTTTATGGACTAGAAGTACAAGTCTGAAGTTTTCAGAGAAGCCTATAGGACTAGAATTTTACTAAGACTTTGTGAGAACTAAAATGGGCTGGTTGTGTGGACTACCACTGTGTTATTAGGCTCATTAAGTTGTCTCTAATGTAGACTGCAGCCTTTGCAATCCGAAAAAGAAACATCTGGTCCATGAAGATTTCCCTTTGCATCTATTTTGTTAACTACTTTGAACAACTAAACATAAATTATATACACATATACACACATATATACAAAATGCAATGAAAACAGAAGTACTTAAGCTAAAATAATTTGATGTCTAATTAGTCACACAACCATATAAAATATCACAATTTTTACTGCCAGCAACCACCCTAAGATTTCACCCATAATTAGGGATGATGATAAAACCTATTCATCTATTACTCCCCTGCAATAGACCATTGTGCAAATAGTAAAAATATCTGCGTGTTAGTCTCTAAACAGACATGAGTTTATTTTACCCATGAGCTCATTATGATTCAAAGACAATTAATTACATCACTTCTCACTTGACTGGATTTTTAAGACTTGGACTTTGTCTTTTGCCAACAGAACTAAACAGCTTCAGGTATGGTGCTCCCTGGTTAGCCAGAGAGGCTGAACAGACACAGAAGAGCATTCACATTAGCTCATCATACATGTGTGTGCCATTGCCACTGTAGACATGATCCAGACAAACATCTGAAAGAGTGGAGCATCAAGTCATACCAACATTAACATTTAAATGGGCAGTCTCTTATCATGTGAGGCAGACTGAGCAGTCTTTTATTCCATTAGCCAAGAATTAAATTAAATGGTAGTGGGAATACTGACTGGGAACTTTTGAAACTGGTAGGTGGGATTAAATACAGATGGCTAAAGCAGTGAAAAAGGTCCTTGAAATGTCTGTCTCACCAAACTGACTGTAACGGAAACTTACAGTGAAAGACTAAATTTAGGCAAGTTGAATACACCCCAGGGAGCCCAGACTGCTGAAACACCCAGCATCTTATATTTTAATTGAGAAATTATATCCTTTCACTTATTTTTTGCTGGTAGGCATTTATTATCAGTTAGTTGTTCAAATTTTCTTAATAGCAATTTAAACCAAGAATTTTCAGAGGGTAATTCAGCCACTGTCTTAGCCACCTAGACTCAGCTGAGTGAAATAGCCCTCTAGAAGCTCTCACCTCTCTCTGCTGAGTGTAGTGCAAGCCCGGACAACCAGCTTGATTAGCCAGCTAATTTAGAGGAAAACATGATGTCTAGGGTGTATTTTGTCATTCTAAGTTTTTTCCACAAACTGTCTTAGGTAAAGCTCAGAAAAGGCAGGGTTCAGGGAAATGTGGATGGATGGGAGGCTGCCTTGCCCTAGAGACAGAAGGTGGATGAAGGGCTGGATACTTTTGTGGTCCTGAGGACCCCAGAGAGCATGGACACACTTCTTGGTTGGTAAACGAAAAAAAAGATTTTTACTCGTATAGAGATGCGCAAATTTAAATAATTGTATAAAAAGGGGATATTTAGAAGAATTTAGGGAATTTTAGAAGATATATTTGATACCCACTCTTTGTTAGCCTCAATGTCTCAATATGACCCTCAAGCATGACTTCTAGAAATATTGTGCTGCGTGTTTGTTACCTGTATTGTTCGGTCATGTTTTTCATAAGAAAGGCCTGTGAGCTTGAAGTTATAAATAGCACTGAACTTAATAGGAGTGAAATTTTTATCTAAGAAGAAACCAGAGAGAACAGGAAATGCTGGAACATGCTGGACAAAGACAAGATTTGCTGGGCCAAACTAGAGTCAATGTGAATTTCCCTCTGCAAAAGAAATTACAGCTCGAATTCAAACCCATCAAGTTTACACAAGGATTACAGGAAACTTAAATAGTCAACAGAACTCTTGGAATAGATATATTTTCTTGAAAATTAATTTTTATTTTAAAAAATCAAGCTTTCAGTCTGGAGTACCACTACGTAAAAATGTCCACCTAACTTGGCTGTGAGTCTACACAAAATATTTGAGTGAAAGAAAGTAATAAATAATTGAATGGTCCTTAAGCTGTGAAATGCTAGAATTACTAGAAAACTAAATTCTTAGTGGCCATGAAAGCTATTGAGGTAGTCATTTTACACCACTACAGTGAAAACTGGAAGTAGCTCTATATGTATTGCAGGTTTCAACACTTTAATATGCAAAAATAGAGGTGGAAACTCTGGCCTTAGTCTGTGGGTTTAAAGGGTTTGATTTGCTTATTTAGGCTAGCTTTTGTGGAACTGACCGTAAACCATATATTTCCACTGTCAAATGAAATAAATACCCATGTGATTTTCTTAAATAAATACCCATGTGATTTTCTTTCCAGTTACAAAGACCTAATTTACAAATTCAATATCTGTCCACTAAGACCAAAAATATTATGGAGGGTGGAGTTAACTAAGACTTTCTGGCAATTTCTTAAGTAATATAAAAATGTCCTGGTGCTTCTTATATTTTCATACTGATAAAAACATGCAATACTGAGCCATCTTCTGAGGGTAAACACATGGCTGAGGAGAACTCACTGCTTTTGAACTAAAGTTCACTGTGTTTCTTGATTATGAAGTTTGGCAACTCCTGTCGAAGTCATCTCAGATGGTAGCATCATAGGGCCATTTCCCTCCTTATCATTGCACTGCGAGACAGCAGCCTCAAGCCCAGGGATGTGAAGTGTCCTAAAGCAGTGCAGTAAGTTTGGTCAGATCTCAGCCATTGGTCAATATTTTAATTTCCTTAGGAAAAAAAGTTCTAAATAAGCAAGTACTGAGAAAGAAGAAGAATTCAAATCTTGAACAGAGGTGTGTCCTAGTTAGTAGAATGGAGGTATAAAGAAAAAGGCAGATGATATGTGATTTTCTTCACTTTCAGGAAATTAGAGGAAACTACTATCTTACATATTCTCAACTTTAGTATTTAATATTGGTGGATTTTTTTGCTGGCTAAGTTCAGGATATATTTGCTTAGACCAGAAATGCCCTTTTTGATACTGCTCATATCTACTCACTGGCAGGAGAGCAGAGCTGTAACAAACTGCACCCTGGAAAAATGTGCAACTGGGTACATCAGGAGTCTCTGCTGCAGAGGAGCAGCTGAGGTGCCATCCCCACGTGCTCATCCCCACACACTTCCACTGTCCCAGTTGTCAGCAGGATGGGGAAGTAACGGGATAAGGACAGAGGAACAGAAGCCCTTGGGGAAGAGGCAGAGGAAGAAAAGGCATGAAAAATTTAACTGTTGTTTCCAGGTGAAATCTCTTTCCTTCCTCTCACAAAAGATGACTTTCATATCCTTGCAATATCAAAGGCTTGAAACAATAGCTGAGGCAAGCACCCAGGCCATTTAAAGGTCAACACTGTCATCAGCTTGGCTTTGAAGATTTTAGCATACAAAATTAGTACCTCAATAACAAAGTGATTTTGCTGTTAAAATGTTGATGGTTGACTTTCCTTTTATTGGCCTGAGTATCTCACAGTTCAAAACTTTCTACCTTGGTGCATTTATTTTCTGAAAATTCGTGACTTCTTAAGTTTCTGCTTAAAAATTTTTGTCTGAGTTGTACATATGTAACTCTATTTAAAGTACAGCCAGACAAATGAGGCTCTTTTCAATGTTTTGATCTGAGGTAGAGGAACAACAAAAAACATAGCGGGATGGAAAAAAAGGCAACCTAAAGCTCACCTCACTTAAGAGATAGCAGTAACCATCTTAAAAGTGATTGGCTTATTATGTACACTTTAAGCATCCACAGAGAGCAGTTTTCCATACCCACAGTACAGTCATTAGCGAGGGAGGAGGGAGGCAGAGAGTTAGCTGATAGCACAATCATCTTTCCTATGCAGACAGTGACCTGGAAGCAGCACATTTAGACAGATTTCCCTCAAAATAACGAATCTCTGTACTGTAAGGAAGTAACATTGGTTGCAGCAGAAAAATAAGTAAAGTAGAATACTAGCTTTGAAGAACTGACTAAATTTAGACCTACATATATGTAGATTTTGCTCCCAACGTAAGATGTTCAAAGAGATATATTGCTACTAAGTATGACAGCAAAAGTAATATTGCCACTATGCTCCATTATCATTCTGTACAAAATCAATATCAAAACAGCCCAAGTCTAGACACATAAATGTCAAACTATTTAACAAGAAGCAGTTAGTGCAGAAAAAAACACTTAAATGGCAATTGAGGTAGTCTGATGGATCTTAAAGTAGCTTACCAGGATTTATGTAAGATAAAAACAGTTTAACTAAGCATGTAGAACAAAGCCTGGGGGTTTATGGCTAAGAACAATATTAGAAGAACATCTAAGCTCTTTATCGTACCTGTCAGGTCCTAGTACATGGCTGTTCTGTCAAAGATGGAAGGCCTTCTAAGTCTCCTCATTTTCTTCTTGATTTTAGGTTTTAGGTTACTTAATAAAATTACCATTCACCTACCACTCAAAAGATAGTGTCCAGTTCACAAAAACACATTTGAGTTGTTCCTGCCACTCATTTGAAATCCATCATTTTCAGAATGCTTTCTCCACTTTTTACATGTCATTCTCTATTGAGAGCTGACAAGGAGGTTGTTAGCAAGTAACATCCTTCCAGAAAGGGATTTTTGGAGTGAAACAGGCAGCAGAAATTAACACTTAATTAACATACTAAAATGGCTAAACACTGAAACTCATTTCTGCCAAGGAAAAAAAGGGATGGAAGAACTTGAAAATACAGAGGCATTAACTTAAAAATGACCAAATATTTAGTTCTTAGTTTCTAAAAATTATCTTTTAATTCCAGTGTTTTTCTTCTGGCTTTCAAATAGACCTAAAATAAAAAAGAAAATTAAATACAATTAAGACTTAGGTGGAGAAAACAGCTTTATGTGGTTCATAATTCAGTTTTTGTTGGTTCACAGTTCATTGTTTCTCTGTGCACAACCAAAAGCCATTTTGATTCTGACATGAATCAGTGTTTTCCTGATGTGGCCACAAAACAAAACAAAAAAATAATCCATCATTAACCCATCTGAAATGAAATCCAGTTGAAGTATTGCAGTGCTGAAAAAAACCCCATGCATGAGAAGCACAGGTCACCCAGGACAAGAAGTGAAAGGTCTCAAGCTGTGACACCAATAATTTTGTTCCTCTGTGCATGTTGTCTCCAAAAGGAGATAGCTTTTGTCTATACCCAGAATTGTTACTTGAGGCTTCAGGCTGATTTAGGCTTTTCAAGTGAGTAAAAACTTTTGTTATATTTTGCTTTTTCTTCAAACCCTACCACACAGTAAGAGTGAAAAATTTCCAGTGAAATGCAGTGCACTTTTTAAGTGAACTAATTACTGTCTATCCAACAGGCAACTAGAGACAGGAAAAGAGGACGTAGTCTTAAGCTGCACCAGGAAAGGTTTAGGTTGGACATTAGGAGGAATTTCTTCACAGAAGGGCTGATTAGACATTGGAATGGGCTGCCCAGGGAGGTGGTGGAGTCACGGTCCCTGAAGCTGTTTAAGGAAAGACTGGAAGAGGTGCTCCGTGCCATGGTCTCATTGACCAGGTGGTGTTTGGTCATAGGTTGGACCTGATGTCAGAGATCTTTTCCAACCTAATTGATTCTGTGATTCTGAGTGATGACTGTGAATATAATTAAGCAATGCCTGACACAAGTTATGACAGCAGTCCCATTAAGTCAGGGGGATAATTGCAGTCTTAATGTTAGGAAAAGATTTAAGGATTTTGCAATCGTTGTATTGTCTCAAATATCATTGTATTCTGCTTAGGGCACACTGACATATTGAGATGCAACTCGCTATTTATGACCCACTGTCTTCCTCAGCTGGTATGTAACTTCATGGAGGAAAACAGCTTGATTTAAAAAATGGGATATACCAACCTGCAGAACAGGGTTTGAGTGCTATGTCCTGTGTGTTTATACTCTGTGAATGGCAACTCGTATCTAGACAAACAGACTTCAGACTTCACAAGTCCCATAGAAGTGAAATTTCTAGCCCTAAAGTCAACTTCAAAGTCTCGATGTGGTTATTGTGTTAATCCCAGGAGAAGAATGCATCATGCTAGAGAAGTAAGTTTGCAGCTTGTGATTCAGGTCTTCCATTTCCAATTATATCCTGTTATGAAAAGAATCCCTGAGCACAAGGAATAACAGAACCTCCAATCCTCTTCTGCCACTTTAGTTGAAGTCCCTCCATGAAGGCTCAATCCATCTTCTGTACCATAGAGATGGAAGTGATATTAAAGCGACAATCACCCATCCTTTCTGCTCACCCCTGAGAAAATTTATGTAGATAATCAGTACAGACTGTTTGCTGCTTCCTCCTCTACCCCATACTCTCAATTATTTCTACAGCAGGATCTCAGCTCAGCAGAAACCCATTAGAGCAAGGAAGCGGGCTCCTCATCTGTCTTGGTAGGTAAAGAAATGCTCCTGCAAAAACTTGATGTGAGGTCTCACAGGACTGGGAGGTTTAGGGGATGGAAAAGAACAGCTGTTATCACTCTGCCAAAGAAACTCTGACACAATGAGTTGCTAAATGATCCCAATCTTCACAACTCTGTGTTTCGGATATGATTTTCAATTCTACCAAGAATTTTAATCACAAATCTTGAATCCTGTCAGTTACTTCTAAGAAATCAGTTTTAATCTACACATATTAGTTCTTGGTTAGTCACATGCATTTATTACCAGACCAAAGCTGTAATTTGCTTTATGCTCTGGTCTCTGTGCTTCCCCAAATGACTGGCAGCTGGCAGCTCAAGGTGGCACCACCTTTTTGCCATGGCTTTATAGAAACATGTGCTTTGATCATGAGCTACTTTGGTTAAAAGTAGAGTATATAACTGACCATAAGAAGTCACAGACATACAGCATGGGTGCACTTAATGTCATCTAGAGACACAGTTTGCTGAAGACAGAAGTTTAGAATTAGCGGTGGAAGTTAAATGTACTATTTCTAAGTGAAACCAATCCTTTAAACACTTAAGAACTTGCTTAATTTTCAGCATATGCCACAGACTTCAAAGAAGGGTCAAAGTCCAATAGTTTGAAGTAATGACAAGCAAGAAATGCCCTGAAATATTGGCTAAAGAAGAACATATTAATATGACAAGTGTTTTTAGGTGCTACTTTTACATTTAGCTTTTCAAGTTCAAATTTTGCACAATCTGGTATGTGTGCAAAATTTCCATTTGATAAGACACTTAAAGTTACCTTTTTAGAATAAGGTTTGAAAAATGGTAGAGGGCACTGGTATGTGTTATGTCCTTTCTTCTCTGATTAAGTATTTGTAATTGAGATAATTATTCTCTGACAACTAAACATGTCTGTTAAGCAAATATTCCTTAAAGAAATAATCGCCTGGAATAATGTGCTGTTTTACCACTTCTATCACTACGTCTGGTTTACATATGTAAACAAAACAGTTTATACTCAGAATATACCCAGACATGGTGTCACTGGTTTCTCCTTCCCTGCAAAGCTAACTTGTAGGGCCTCAGGCTTATGTTATTGCTCTGTGGACAGACACTTGTGTCAGAATGGGGTATTTGTGTCAAAGGGAACAATGATACATTATCATCACTGTAAATGTGAGACAGAATAAAGAGATCAGAGCGAGTAAAAACAGTAATTAAAATGTCTTCCACCCTTGTATGTGGCAATCATGATTTAACATCCAGGAGAGAAACAAGCATGACTGTAATAGCCAAGGAGA
This sequence comes from Corapipo altera, assembly GCF_003945725.1. Taxonomy (NCBI): domain Eukaryota; kingdom Metazoa; phylum Chordata; class Aves; order Passeriformes; family Pipridae; genus Corapipo; species Corapipo altera. The sequence goes on along the minus strand of NW_020884886.1, from coordinate 1,417,441 downwards.
GGTCAAGGATTACACAAAATCATTTCCTAAGGTCACCGATTTTGTAACACGCACACATCACATTCACCCTGTGATATTGCAGCCAGTGTCTGCTCTTTATAATTTAATTTTTTTTATGTTTTATCATTTATTTGGTATTAGATCTTGAGGCAGAGAGTTGGACAGATGAAAGGAGATGGAGGAAGAATTTGAAGAAAGCAAAAGAAGGTGCAGAAAAAATATTGAAATAGCTCAAGGAAGTAGCATAAAAAATGCTTGGGAAGTACTTGAGAGGGCACTGCAAGAGGAAGGAGGAGTGAAGAGTCTGGAGATGTCTTTTGTGTGACAGATTAACCACTCTCAACTTCACTCTGGGTCATCTCCCTTTTCTGTATTAAAACAGTGTCTTTTAATCGCAGACGCGTTGTGTAAATGACTTTGACCTTGACAGAAACCCTAGAGAGGGGAAAAATTTAGTCATATTGCTGTTTGTGGGGTTTTTTCCTGAGGTGACAATATCCTGGATGACAACCGCTGTCCTTCGCAATATTTTTTTCTTAGGTAAATAGCCCACTCTGGTCTGTCCTTTTTACTCTTAAAAGGCTGAAGAAAAATTCTGTATGAAATTAGCAAAATTTCTAACTATTTCTTATGAGAAGCTTAGATTATAAAAGCAATAAAATGCCCAAGTACAAATTATTAACTAAATCGCACATTACCTGCTAAATCATGGCACCCTTGCTATAACCCCTGAAATATAATTAACTCGTGTAGGGGTCTTTGATTCAATTATAAACCACCAATATTCACTGGTCAATAAAGCTGGGGGGAAAAAAAAAAAAGAACAAAAAACAAGGACTACAGAGATTATCTGGGACCTCTCATACAGAACTCTTTTCATATCAATCACAGTCTCACTGTCACCTCAGTGAGAGAGTAAAATGATGGGATATTTCACCTTTCCAGATGACCAGATCCCTTAGCTTTCAATAATGTCTAAGTGAGAATACATTGCAGCTGGTAGCACTATTGAGAACAGTTGGGTAATCTTTCACTCTCAGACATTGACAGAGTAGCTTCAAAGCATTCTCTGTCTTTCTCTCATCCTTGTATGTTGGACTATGCCATAGGCAATGTGACAGCTGAACATATGGGGTGTAGGTAAAGTATGTAGATGGTCAGAGCTGGATTCTGTCTCAGGGACTTGCTGTGTGGATTTGTGTGTACACACACGTGTATTTCTAAGGCATGGAGGGAGTGAAAGCATGTAAAAGTTTAATTTGTTTTTACACCTGTAGGTATTATAAGATACAGGGTTTGAATTTCTTTTGTTAAATCTCTGGTTGCATATGGGCTGTTTTCATCTGGTTTCTAACAATAATTAGTATAGTTGACATTCATAAGATTTCCAAATTTTCAAACAGTTATTTGATTGCTTAGGTTAGTTTCCTGCTTGAGCAGAGGGGTTGGACCAGATGACCTGCAGATGTCCCATCCAACTTCTGCGGTTCGGTCGTTCTGTAACCAATGTGATAGTGAGCAGGTCCGACTCTGACTGAAATTTCAAGGTCTGTGTGAGTAGCATTTGGTACCTGTGTGAGTTCAACAGGCTGAGTCTCCCCCATTGAGCAGGAGTAAGAGAGGGCATGGGCAAATACGCCTCTCTAGTATGCCATTGCTTGATTGTCTCCTGTTTAGAAATGCAAATAATATGATCACATCCTACTAGACCATAGTGAAACTCCTTAGAGATTTCATATAAGACAAGTTCTTTTTAGGATTACCATTGCAATGATAGCAATACAGTGACAGCAATACATCTAGACCAGTGGTGTTTTAAACTAAAAGACATAATATCTGTTAACACAGAAACCCCTTCAAATTATTCTCAGTATCTGATATTTACAAGGCTGATTTCAGGTTCTAAAGAAAGAGCTCTTTTAGATCACAATGAATCAGACTGACTCTACTAAGACTCAAAAACTTCTTACAGAAGCTCAAGCAGATGAAAAGAAAACTAACCTTTGGCATCTTACTGTGCATCTCATAATCTTCTCTGCATAATTCCAGTGATTTCAGAAATGCTACCATTTCTGAGTTATAGGAGGAAAAATGCTTACAAAAAAGTTGATGCTCCCTTTCATGTAAATGCTAAAATTGTATGCAAAAAAAAACCCAAAAAACAAACAACCTTGCCCCTGCCAGTAACTCTTATGCTTCCTGCTCTTTCTTCCTTTGCAAGAAATTAGGTGCATTTTTTAACATCAGTTGGTAAAAACGAGGTAATCACGGGAACCAACACACCTTCCGGAGTGTAACAAAACACAGTGAAATTTATGGGTAGTTCAGAGACTCACATTGTGACTCTGTTCAAACAGACAACAAAGACACCTCTTCACATCTTAGAATCAAATACAGCCCATAGCAGAGGTAGTATGTTGTGTGAGAAGTATGGAGCCAGCAGATGCTCTCCGTGTGCTGGGGAGCTGGGTTGAGTGCAGAGCCAGGAACTGTGAGGATGCTCAGCAGCATGGAAGCAGGCACAGCACTCAGTGTGCACGTGAGCCACCCCAGGTCAGCTGGCTGAGGAAAAGAGCTTCTGTCCTGAGGCAAATTACAGGTATATAGTCAATGAAAGTGCAGGCTAAACTGAGTTTGGAAAGGCCCTCTAAGTTCATAAAGTCCAACCACTAAGCCAGCACTGCCAAGTCCACCACTAAACCATGTCCCTAAGCACCACACCTACATTAAAAAGACATTTAAATACCTCCAGCAATGGTGACTCAACCACTTCACTGGGCAACCTGTTCTAAACTTTCCATGAAGAAATTTTTCCAAATATCCAATCTAATGATTTTACAAAAACTAGTCTGAGAAAAGCTTGCTATCTGTATTTTGAAAAGGTGATAATACTACCCTAAAATTAAATTTTGAACAAGTCAGAATATGGAATTATTAATCTGCCATTTCTTTTGCTACAAAAGAAAGCTGTCTCATGGTATCCTTCATTGCCTTATCTAATGTAATTTTAAAATCTCCAGTTCATGGGTCTTCCTTTACTCTTGAAATATTCCACAGTTTAATATTTTTTTTTCTTAGATTAAGTCTGATTTGTTTGGTTGCTTGCTTTTTTTCCATATGGAAATGAAAAACATTGTAAAAATGGGTTCATTATTTTTTTAGTCTAATTTTTCTGACCCTTGCCTTTATACTGACGTTCCAAAGATATTCTACCAAATGAGGACTTTCCAATGAATTTGAATATTAGCAAATATTAAAAAATACTGATTCTATCTGTGAATCCCACCAAAGAAACAATACCAAAAGTTTCCACTGACAATAAAAAAGAGGAACAGTATTGTGAACCATTTGTCCAATGAGATAAAAGTCTTCGATCCTTTTGTTATTACTTCTACACAAAGAGGTAAAAGTAAAATTTTTTATTATTGTTTTATCTGAGGCCAAAATGTAAGCGTGGGGGCTACTTTTAAAGTGACAGTGGGTTTTGCAATTTTTCAAATTTTTTTTTCTCTAATAAGTGGAGGGGGGGAATACACTAGCAAAAAAGAAAGAAATTCCCTCCACCTCTGTGCCTCCAGAAGAATAAAACTAAAAAGAAGTAGGAAACAAATATCTAAAGAATTCCAATTATACAATCATTTGATATAAGCAGCTTGCTTTCTGAACTGTTCATTAATAGAAAAATAAGCCAAATTTGTTATTACAAATGATTCATGCACTCTTACCAACAAGACCTCTGGTACTGCAGACAGTTATGTTCCTTTATAATAATTATTGAACTAGCTAATTTGTACAGTTTGAAGCTTTTTAGAAATGCTCACGAACATCAGACTTGAAAAAACACGGAAGAGTTAAGGCTAGATTAGGAGTTGTCTCATCAGATTAGGCTACTCAAATGGTGAAGGAAAAAGATTGGAAAGAAAATAAAAATCTCCATGCAGAATGAAGGAAATTAGGGCTAACCAGACAAAACAAGAATCAAAGGACCCTTCCAAACTATGCATTGGTGTTACCTCCTCCAGTGGGTGCCCAGCAGTCATGCCCTTATCCTTGTCGTCTGCCTGGGGAACACCTCCGGCTGGGAAGGGTCTGAGCTGCAAATCACTGGATTTCAAAAGAATATTCAGGGCATCATTACTGAGGGCTTTCCTGTTTTCTTATGCTTCTCTAAGCACCTTGGGGTTTTGGTCTTTCCCCCATCTCACCATTAATAGATGTTAGTGCTCTAAATGCTACTCATGCTTCTTCACGGTCACTGAGGACTGAGATGACCACAAAAGGCCAGGCCTGGAGCCTGGGGCAGTCTCCCAGTGAAGATGAGATGGACAGAGGGATGCCACAAGGCTGCGGGAGGTCCTGGGGACACCAGCTCAAGGTCTAACAAAAATTTGCCTATCAGTCCCACGAAATAAACTGACACTGCAGCTGTGGATAAGCTATGGGCATATATCTTGGTTCCAGAAACTGTGACCAAATAAAATGCATGAAGAGCCACCAAAGAAATTGTTAATTGGCTTCAGAAGTCATATGAGAGGTAATGAATGTGATTTCACCTCACTGCTCTGTCCTCTTCTACCCCAAGCATGAAGTACAAAACACAGCTACGTGGATGAGCGATTTGAGAAATTATCTCTGCCACCTGATGCCTGGAGAAGTCCATTATAATGCTGGAAATCTCTGCTCCAGTTCCTGCTCCTCCAAACGCTTGTTTGTACAAGTGTTTGGAAAACACTCTGGAATAAACCACATCTCTCAGACAAGCCTGACAGAGTAAGTGTTAATTTTGACTGTGCTTCTTATCAGTCTCAGAAGATGTGTTCTGGATCTAACCCATCCCATCTGAACAGTCTGACCAGCAGGCTGCTGACTCTTCCACAACAACATTCAGTGTGGGACCAGAAGTTTTCTCTGAGACCTGAATGCTGTTCCAGCTCTGTTGAGTGAACATTTTATTGTAGGTCGTACCAGTGTCTTGTAACTCTTGTGTACAGCAGAAAAACTCCAGGAGGCCCCCTTGGAAAAGTGTGTTTTACAACAAGACCTGACCTACTTGTCTTTGCTGATGTTATTGACTATATTGGCTTCTACCATATGATCACCAATTTATTTCTCTCTCTCAAACAGGAATTTGTCTTTCCTGTTTTTTTTGTTCAATAAGCCACAAGTTGGAAGGGAGATTTCTGTACACAGCAGGACTGTAGATGAGCAGAGACTCAGCCGTAGGTGGAGTTAAGAGATCCATAGACATGTTTCTTCCTAATATCTTCAGTTCATCATGAAAAATATAGCTATATTTTTCCATTCTTTATTTTAAATATTCATATCTTATAATCCTTTTCCTACAGCACAAAATATAGGAGATTATTTTGCTTTAAAATTATATCTTAAATATTATAGGTATTCAGAAAATAACCTCAAATACGTTCTTTTGCAGTTTAAATGGAAGGGTATTAAAATTTCAAAAAAATTATTATCTGTATTATCTTTTGGATAAATGAAGGAAATAATAAAGATGACTGTTTTTCATTCCACACGTTCAGTAAATTGAGCTTATATGATAACTTTCATAGGATAAATGTTAGTTTAAATTATCTGTATTTGACCTTTAAGCTAGTATTAAAATGCTAAACCAATTTATGCTGTTAAAATGCATTGAACAAATTATATGACAATAACTCTTATACAATGTGAAGCAATTTTGATGATCTTTAAAGATAGTGGATGGTATTTATGATAACAGCTCTAAGCGCCTTTATATCACAGCTGTGGTGAGGCTTAATGTGGCAGGAACTGTCAGACTGGATCAATACATGCTTTTCAGGCTTCTTTTGGTGCCATAATCCAGCCCCTGCAAGAAGTGACCTCATGAGCTGCCTAAGCTCTTGTTGTTCTTGTTCTGTGTTGTTAATTGAAGAATATCGAGGCTTACAAAAATGACAAAGCTGAGCAAAAGCTAATTATGAAAGAAAAACAATAAAGCCAGGGGTGAGACTAGGTCAGCTTTCAGTGGGAGTCCAGAGCCTACTATATTTTTTCTGCTGTCTGTCTACTGGTGTTTAAGAGAAGAAACTGACACTTCTTGCATACTAAATTAGTGAGTAAAATCAAGTAAGTATTTTATTTTTTTCCGGAGAAGCTTTTGTTGCTTCAAAAAAGAAAGCCATCAATTCACCGTGAGGAAGCTGTAGGCGACAACTAACAACTTGAAGATAAATGAACCGCTTGTCTTTCGTATTTATTTCCCTCTCATTTTACCTGTTTCCCCCTCTAATACCCAGCTCTCTGGCTGTCTCACACAGCCAGGCGTGAGGGCTGTGGGATCGGGCCTTTCAGCAATACGAAGGCAGTAGCACCTTGACTTATTCAGTCTAACAAGGGCTGCAAGGATAACAAAAAGAAAAGCTTTTAGCATGAAGGCGGAAACATCCGCGGCAATGAAAGTGAACAGTGTTAGAAACCTCAAGGGAAAACGTAACCTCACTGTTAAACTGAATTTTTGCTTTAATTTAAAAGCCTTTTGTATGGAAGTGCAGGGGTAGACAGCTTAGTGTGTTCATCTGCTGAGGACTCAGTTGACTGTAAGCAAAAATATGACAGATTCCTAAGCTGGTGTGTAAGAGATTGTCTAATACCTGGACAGAGTCACCAAGTGACAGCTGCAAATAATTGGCTGCACCTTTTCTTGAGTACTTTAGTAATATACAATAGATTACTAACCATAAAAAAACATCTCACAGGGATCTCAGTCCTTGTGCAAGGTCTTATACTCCAGCAGGAATTCTGCCCTTCTCTGGGTCTCAAGTTTAATTATCACGACAATTTCTCTGCCTTTGGAAAAGCTGTGCTACACCAAAACCAGATGTATTTCTTATTGGATAATAGCTCCATATACTTTTCATAGAAAATATTGTGCTGAGTCCAGCTGTATATTATACATTTGATATGCAGACACTAAATTAAAATATAAATGGACTATGTAAGTGACATGTGTTTGATGTTAATGTTAGAGAAACCTAGAAATGAGATTAAGAATTTAAAAATGTCTTATAGTTTCTTACAGGAGGATTTAATGCTACAGGAGTTTAGGTGTATGTTTTTAAACCCTTGTTATTAGTATTTTTAAGCAATGCATATAAGATCATGCAAACATATTCCAGAGTCATCTTTTCTTCCTCTGAAGTACTTGGACAAAATGTCACTATTGAGAAATGAGCACAGATGCCCTTTTCTTACCCTTAAATTTAAGTATGTAAATGGAGTTCATTCTTTTCCTTAAACATCACAAAATCGCAGTAAAAGGAGTGCAGTCCCAACAGCCATGCAAATTTAACTGAAGATCTCCCAACATTGTACATACAGACAGAATAGTGTATTCATACTTCATGTTATAAGAAAAATAATCTAGTATTGATGTATCATTACCAAAAGCTACTTAAATCATGTTGATCTACAAACACATTCAGAAAGATATCTGAAAAACAGACAGAATGAGATATTGGATCCTTTCTAATAACTAAAACAGAAATCTTTGAGTACCATAAGGGCCAAGCAAAGAAAACTGAGCTACAAGGGATTTTTGTCCAGAAAGACAGAATATAGATGCATGGGTACAACTAAAACTTAGAACTGAGGGGTAAAACTTGTGGTTTAAAACATATTTCTGGGGTTTTTTTCCAAGCATTCTCAGACTTTTCAGAGGATTTTTGCAAACTGAGACAGCCATAGGAGTAGGTATTCAGGAATTTTTCCTGTGTGCAGTGCCTCTGGACAGGGTGGGTACTCTCCTTGGCAGCAGTTCTGGACCTGATAGCTTTTCAGCCCCATGAAAGGTGAGGATCATATTAAAGAAAATACAATGGTAAATAATAGGGCAGAAGGAAAAAGCACAGACTGCAAGGCTGCCAAACCCACCCAGGAAGAACTCCTGCTGTCACAGTGCTGTGCTCTGTTTGGCAATCCCAGCCCCTCTACTTGCAGGGTGTCATGGGACATTATCCTCAGCACTCCCCAGCCAAAGCTGGCTCATGCCATGGGTGATGTGTGTGTGTGGGCATGCAGTCCATGCAGGCATGCAGTCCAGCTCCGCAGCTCCCTAAGGCCAGCTGCAGAGGGAAACCCGGCCTTGGCATTGTCTCAAGTGTGTGTTGCAAGGCTGAACATCTCCAGGATAGAGGAGCAGTGCCCATGACCCAGCTCTGCCTGAACTCTCCCTGACTGTGACCCTCGCAGCCTTTCCCTGGGGTGTAGCCAGACGACCCCAGCCTGGGTTGCAGGTGGGACTCCCCAAAACCTGCTTTGCCCCAGCCTTGCTGGCCAACATCAGCCTCTGCATGTTCCAGGGCCGGATCCTGGCTCATAGGTGGTTTTGTAGCTACATCTTGTGACAGAGAATTAACTGGGGTGAGGGCATATCTGCTCCATCCCATCTGTGCCAGAGCAGCCCACCCACAGCAGCCCACTGAGCAGAGCACCCGCTTGGGAGAAGCAGGGTGGGCTTGTTTGGGTTTTGTGGGTTTTTTATATTCCTTCCCTTGAACCATCTGAAAGAAATGAAAAGGCTGTTTGCTGCAGCAGTATCTTTGTTCCCCCATCTCCTTCTCTTCCCCATCCCTGCAGGGCTCCTTACAATAGCTGGGGACACACGCCTTGGGATCCTCCACCAGGCACAGGTAATCCTGTCTAGGAATTTTGACTGTGGCTGATTCACATTTTTGGGCAAACTCACACTGCTTGTCTGAATCTCAAGCTTGCAGGTGAAGAGCAGGGTCAGGCTCCAGTTTCCATCTGCTGCCCCTCCACTGCAATCTGTCTGGGGGAGCCATCCTCCAGATGCTTGAGGAAACTATTGCCTTTTCTTTTAAAGGATTAAAGTGTATTATTAATAATGCTGATTATTAGTGGGTTTGGAAGAGTCCACTCATTAATTGAGTCCTTTTTTCCTAGACATTGCCCAAATTCAGAGCTCTTCCATTCTCACAGTAACAGTGGTGTTTGTTGCCCACTATTCATGGGCTGAAGAGAAATTACTTCCAATCTAAACACATCTTTAATCAAAAAGCAAATATTGCTGCATGGATCCAACACTGGTCACATCTTTTTCCAACATGACAGGAACTGAACCCAGACAGACTTTTTTTTCTGTGCTTATTAAGAAATCCTTTGAAGCTGGTGGTGACCCCTTAGAAAGTTTATGCAGAAGAACCATGCTTAAGAAATCACATTAGTGTCTGAAAAAGAGACACATTTTAATTTCACTCCCTTTATCTTTGAGGAAAGAAAGCAGTGAACAATAACCCACAACATGAGACAATGGAAGTACTTTAAATTGGTAAGTCAAAGCTCTTTTTTTTTTTTAATGCAACAAATAGCCAAATGCATCAATTAAGGAAGCTCCAGGAAGGAGCAGAAAAGAGCATTAAGCAAAGAACACCAGGAGGGAGAAAGCAACATGTTAAGGCATCTAAGGAACTGCAGAGAAAAAGAAGTGTCAAGTGAAATATACTGAGCGATCTGAAACATACAGTCACCCAACATTGTTTTGCATTATAAAAACCAGAAGATGGCCAAAGAGGAATTTAAGATCATGTAAAATGGAATGGAATTTATAAAGAACAGGAATTTCTGAAGCATGAAAAAGCAGCCTGCAAAAAAAAAAGCTTAATATACAGAGTAATGTTGAGTACGCTGGGTTGTTGGTTTCTTTTTTCTTGGTGCACACACTTGGACCAAAATTTAAAGCCTGCCTTCCACACCAGATCCTGCATCCTGATTCTTTGTGCACTGCAAATAACAGGACCACTCCAACCTACAGCACTGAGGGCAAATCTTCTGCACACCTGGGAGTTGTTCACCCAGGGGTGCCCAAGTGACCCAGCCCGAGGAGCAAACTCTGCACATTTCTAATCCCACTTCCTGACCTGCACGTGCTCCCACTGCAGCATGCTCAGCAGCCTCACATGGGGCACATGGATCAGGACGAAGAACAGATATCTTGGTATCTTATATCTCTGTTAGAAATGCATATAGTAGTCTTCTGGAACACATTTTCTCGTGATGGTCATACCGCTTGACCAATCAGCTGTTTGCCTAAGGATATGCATGTTTAGTTAAATATATATATTTAATACTATATTGATTTATAAATGTGTAATACATTCTCAAAAAGCACTGGAAATTATATGCAGTGGTAGAGGTGTATATTCTTAGGCTAACTTCAACATTCTAGGCTTTGGACTATGTACTGTAATAAAATTGCTGCATTACATATTAAAATGAATAGTATTTTCTTATGGATTCAGCTTTATAATCTTTTTGTGATTTGGGGGAGGATTTTTTTCCTTTGCAGACATCAAAAATGAGATACATTATGATGAAAGATTTTAATATATTTGGAGTAATTTTTAGTTCTTTAGTGAAGCCAAGTTTTATGTACATAAAGAATTGCAGCAAAAAAGCTCTCCTAGTCTTCTGCATGCACTGGATAATTTGTATGTAAAGCCAGGCCTCTCTGAGCAGACTTTGCTGTCTTTGGCTGGATACTACATACATTCCACCTCTTGCAGCTTATCTAAGCTCCTTCTGCAGTCAGCAAAATCACCTGCAGAGGACAATTCCTCCACCGTCTTCTAGGCACTTATTTATGGTCCAGTGACTGCAAAGAGAGCCTAAACAGTTATCTTAGGTTTGACACCTAACTTTTCCAAATCAATGGCTAAGCAAGACAAAGCCCTCCCATACTGTAAGGGCCTGTTTGAACATAAATAAGAGCAGAGAAGGGCTACTAGGAGGGAAGGTGAGGATGCACACACTGCACACATGCATATATACATCAAAAAAATTTTATAATGTTTTATGTGGGAAATATAACAATAAAAAACAGATGTTCCTCTCAAGTGTACCTTCAACTTCTCATGCCCTTATCCCATCAAGGATTTTTTTCAGAAAGGAAACAAATGGATAGTAAATCATTTTTCTGTAACTGGCAAAGAAAATGAGGATTTGTACAGATGAATTTGCACTGGTTTTCTGGCTGTGGAGCCCTGCTGATGTCAGTACCACTTGGCCTGGTTATAAACAATGGATCCGGGTTTTAAAAATTGATGCCTGGCACATACACTTTCACACAAGAGTATTTTTCTTCATGATTCTGAAGGTTGTGTTTCTGCTTAAAACCTCTTCAACAGCAAACTGTAACAGCAGCCACCAACTGTAGAAAAGGAGAAGAAAGCTGGTTATTGTTTTCTGTCTTTTAACCTCTTCCTCATACACAAAAGCAGGAGGATGGAGCATTATTCAGAGCCAGTTATTACAAGGTAAATGCTTACAAGTAAAGATGTACCAAGACAAAATAAATGCATTTGTAAACTGCTCATGGCTATGCCACAAACAATGTACTTGCCTTTTACACAAGTAACCCTTCATAGTACATTTGCTCGCCGTGTCTCATAAGAGCAATAACACTGTGAGCCATACCTTTCCATGACTTTATTATCGGTAATCTTTGTTAGCCTGTCTCCCTTCATCTGTGATGTCAAAGTTACAATGTGCACAAAGCTGCCAGGCTCCCAAGTCACACCTGGCCCTCAGAACACATCACACCTATGTGCTCGTATTTAAACTGGCTTCTTGTCACATTTTTGCCCGGACTTTCAAAATGCTCTTTCCAATCTATGAAGCTTAGCACAGAGTCACCATTTCTGTGCAACAAACCATTTCTGCCTTTCTGCCCCATTTACTCTTTAACAGTATCTGGCAAAGGTCGTCTGGGGTCAAATCGTCCCAAATTACATCTCAAACTAGAACCTCCCTTTTTTTCAAAATTTTAGAAATGGGGAAAAGGAAGACAGATGCCTTCAAAATCAAATTGTAAGTCCAGGTGCAAATTCTGTAAGTTACTTTTCTAGTATCACAGAATCCAAGCCGCAAATTACATTTTGCGGCCCGGGATCAATTCCTGGGACCTCAAACTCGCAGCTCTGGACCTGAGGTTGGAAACCACTTAAAATATTTTGTTTAGACACATTAGAAGAATTTGAAAGTCTGTATAAATGTAGTCAAGACCTCTCTGGATAAATGTAGCCATGTGAGGTTGTTTGGGGTTGGGGCTAGGTAAAGATGTTTTAAAACAAATTATAACTGACATATAGCTTTCTCCACATGTAAAACTGGTTTTGAAAAAAAAATTATAAGTTATACCTTTTTTCCCATTAATATTTGTATCAGTATTTTCCATTGTGTTTACTGAATAAAGAATGAGTTTCAGTTGTACATATTTGAAGTTTTCCTGTGTCTTGATAACTTCAGGCAATTGGTCAGCATGTGGGGATTTTCTATGGAAACAATTATTTCTTCAAGGGAACCTGTGATTTCCTCAAGACCAGGTATAGGAATGGAAATGTTATGCTGTGTTAATCTCTTTGCCCCTATACATAAGAGGGCAAAAGTTGGAAACCAAGCAAGAAACAGCCATGCTCTGTCTATTACTTATCTACTTAAAAATTACTATGCAAGGAGAGACAGCTGATGGGTGCTGAAGTGTTGTCTTGCCCTGAAATGCTTTGGGAATATTTGGGGGTTTGCTTAATTTGCTTTCCCTTAATTGGTGCAGAAGAGTGTTGGGAGCATCAAGAAACAATTGGCAGAACTTGATCTCCAAAAACGTCTTTGGTCACTGTTTTCCACTTTGTCCATTCCCAGTTGGACAGAAGGATGTTGCAGCAGACTAGTTTTCCAGGTTGCATGAAGTTAGCCCCCAGATTTTTCAGACCAAAAAGATCTGAACCGGGGAATCACCAAATGTAGGTTGGTCATTTATAACTGTGGCTACTGATCCCTTTGAGAGTGTCCTGACCTGGTTCTGGAACTGGTTCATAGAAATGAGGGACTTGGGGAAACCTCCTCCTGACCAGAGCTTCCTGGTACCCCATAAGCAAAAGCTGTACCTGGTTCCTAAGAAACAATTGAGCAGTGCTGAGGTTTTATCAAAATCCACCATAAACATCAGCAGTGCTTGTTACACAAATGATAACTCCAAGCACCTGGCTAAGTTTGTGGATCCAGGATCAGACCCCAAAACATGTGGGCCCATATTGCTTTGCTGTAACAGCAGGATTTGCCAGCTACTTTTGAGCAACTGGTGGGGGAAAAAAAAAGGAATAAAATCCCCCTACAAAAACCAGAGTCATTTGAATCAAAGTCAAACCCTTCAAATTTTAAAGGTGATAAGAACAGGCTGTGACTGGTCTGTCACTTATCATGGTAGACAGAAACCACATGTTTCTCTGGGCTCCAAAATTACTTCTCTGCTCGTTCTTCTGGCTCTGGACTAACAGCAAAAACATTGAGGGAAGTCAAGATCACAAATTTTCCTCCACTGTATTTTAGTCCTTTTAGTGGAGGAGTGTAGTGTTTTACTAACTCAAAGTTCTTGACCATCACTGTAATCTGTAGAACTGGAATTTCAATCATTAAGAAAATTGTGTGCAAAAATGGTCAGTAAAATAGTCAATAAAATAGTGTGCAAAAATACTCAATAATTTCTGCACTTCAACCCCAAAAACAAACACGATATTTTTTTAAACTTAGGATGTACATCTGTACTTCATATCTTTAACAACTGTCATGTAACACTCAAAAATATCTCTCCCATTTTCCCTGGAAAAGCAGGTTGTATCAATGCTGTGTGCACTGTTGTGGAAATGAACTGTGAGGACAAAATATAGGACTGATACGAGTTTTTGCCTGTCTTTGCCTCACAGCTTTTTGGAGCTACAGAATGACATGAAAGCCAGCTCTCTGATAAGGGAAATGATTAGTGTTCTTCTGAAGTCAATAAAAATATGTAAATAAGATCCAGGAAGGTTTGGTTGATTTTAAAGCTATATATGTAAAGAAAAGGCTGCCAACTGATGATGGACACTGCTCATGTTGGTGTTTAAATAAACAATTTAACTAAAGTGGTGAATACAGGATGGTAAATCAAATAATTACCCGTCACTGAAAATGTCAAAGTCCTACAGCCAGTAAGTGCCAGGTACATACTTTAAAGGCCGACAAGATGAATCTGCTTTCAAAAAAAATAAATTACTTAGACCGTGCAAACAGAGCTTGTAGTAGCATTAATATCATCTGGTTTTGCAGTTTAAACATGTTCTGCTCAATTTCCTACACTAAAGATAGTTTATGGGCCTTAACCCATGATGCATGGTCAGCATCCAGTACACTTCATGACAGCAAATACGTGGCAGGTTCTGTGCCTGCCACTGGAGATGCCCAGCTCTTTTCTTTGATCTCCTTTTTTTTGTGTTCAGGGCACGTCCTTTGGAGGGCAGATCTGTGTTACTGTACACCTATATCTGTTTTCGATTTGAGTTAGGCAATGCTGCTTTATGAAAAGGAATTTTTTTTCAAAGTTTTGTAGGCCCCCAGGACATCTCATTTCACGGAGGAAAGGAATATCCTGCTTTCACTGCTTTCCAAATCAGTTCCCACTCAAACCATTTTTTTCTCAGTTGTGATTCATTACCGGGGGGTTCTGTGCACGCTGCATTCTCCTAACAGCTCTGTCTCATAGGGTTACTGCAAAAAGCACACTACCCCTAAAAGGCCCTCTTCTCTATATATGGTGTGAATTACTGCTAAGGAGGTCACAGAATAAAAAAAAAAAAAAGAAGAGGGATAGGAGGCATTTTGCTACTCTGAGGAAGTAGCTTGTGAAGAAAATGCTTTTCCTCTCTGCTTGGGATGACTAGGGAGCCTGGTGGACCCTGGTTTGTTGACGCTCATGTGAACATGGTAATCCCTGAGGGCCGGTTGTGCTTCTTAATTCATCCTGCAATAAATTTGCTACTGATGGTGCAGATTTTGTCCTTCTCTCCCCACTGCCCTCAACAAAGCAGGGAAAATTACTCAATTAATTTCCTGGCGGTTGCAGGGGCTGCCTGGCAAGGGGGGTACTGCCCTTCTGTGCCAAACTAGGGATATAAATTTTTCCCTGTGAGCAGAGCACATTACGGCTGTGTGCTTTGAGGCAGGGAAGTGCATGCATGCATGTAATAGGCAGCTGATCATTCCCATGACAGCTGCTGCGGGGGGAGCGGGGAAAGGTGTGCCCACCGCCCCGCGCCGCCGCCGCCTGCGTGTGACCCCGGGAGGGAGTCACGCAGGCGACCCTGCGCCGAGGGGATTTCTCAGCCCATGACTTGCTCTCAAATGAAGGCTTCCTGCACTGGATGCTTATATTCAAGGCGGCGAGTCATGTGCTCTTGTTAATTTGAACAGTGGGATTCACCAGATCAGCGATGGCTCGCTGTTTGAAAACACAGTGTGCTTCCAGCTCTGCAGCATAGGGGAGCTATCATTTAGTTTTTAGCTCTTTGGCAGGAGAAATTCTGCATGAGGATGAGCAGGTTAGATTTGACTGGATAATTACATATTATTTTGCATGAACAGAAATGCCACTGCTAATGACAGCAGTGGTGTGCTCCAAAATATTTGGGATTAAATATGTTTGGTTTTTCACACCAGATGCACATAAATACTTTTAAACATTTGTATGCATTTAGTGCATCTGAGCAATTTATTCAGTACTATATATGCAAAGTAGTAATTCTCAAGACTTCATGCTCCTGTAGCCACCAACCCAGTTTGTATTAGAAAAAAAGACTGTAAAACACAAAGGTGTCTACCAATAATTCCCCTCCCCACTTCTCCCTCCCCTCTCTCCTGCTTTAATCAGAGATGAAAATGCTTTGACCTCTAAATTAAACAGCACAAAGTAGCTTTTAGCGTTGATCTCAGCTTCTCAGGGACCCGAGAAGGTATGTTCATACCAGTGGTCCATCTGCAAGACTTGGCAATTGCCAAGAGGTCTCATTGTGCAATTAAAAATGGAAAAACAGTCACATTTATATTTACATCTATGTGTAGGAGCAGTTAAGTGTAAGAGTTTTTGAACCTACAACTGAATTTGAAACCAAACTTCTGCTTTGCAATGAATACTTTCCATTCGTTTTGGGGTGGATGAGCTTTCTCACTACTGTCAATGTGATCATTTTTCTGACCCATTTCTGTGGCAAATGTTGTCAAAAGGCTTTCTACAATTTCTCCAGGCTGAAGCTGCAAAACTTCTGTTCAAAATACTTGCCATGTAATTATATAATTAGAAAAAACAAAAGGATTTTTTATTTGTCATTCCAAAAACTGTTTCTGAAGGACAAATGGAAGAAGCATTTGTGTGACAAGTGGTAGCTGATACAGAAGCTTTTTAGATGTCTCCATTTAATTTGAATCCATCTGAACAAATTCCATTCTGGAATCACTGTAACTCTGAAAATCAGGCCCTAGATATAGCAGAAATATCCTAAATGTTAAATTTTTTTGACACAAAACATAGAGATACATGGGTCCATCATTCACCAGTACTTGCTAGTGAGCTACATACTAAAGAAAACAGAGTCCTATTTGGTAAGTCGTACAGTCTTGCATTCTTTTGTTTCAAATAGTAGTTTTCTTACACAATTTCTTGCTTGAGTTCCTACCACTGCAACCTCAAATTCAATAGGTGCTGGGTTTGAGTTGGTGGAAGAACTCCCAATGCAGAAAGACACGGTCTCAGCTCATGGTACAGTCTGAAGCAAGATGCAGCATGTAGGTTTTTAATTTCATCTCATTAAAGCATAAGCAGTTGTTCATTCATTGTATCTTGGCACACAAGATGGATGTTTAACTTGTCCTGGGATTAGAGAAATTTGGAAAATAATAACAGCCATACATGAACACACAGTTTGGAAAGGAGACTACTGTATCTAAGAAATTCCTGTTTACACTTTAAGGTTGGGAGTTTTCAAGTTTTGATGGTTTTGTTTTGAAGGGGAAAAGAAGAAATGCAGAATTTGGAATTGTTTCAATACAAAACCAACTCATTGCATTCAATGGAGTTTATTTATATTTTATGAAGGTGGATGAAAGTGCGCTGGAATAGGCAACAAGAGCACACCACAGGAGGAAGGCAAACCTGGCAGAGGTCTTTGTGCTGCCTCATGACCTTGATCCAAATTTCCTAGTGCCCTGGCTCCTCCTGTGCTATTTGGTGATGAGTAGACCTTTTTCCCCTTTATAGACCTCCCCAGCAGTTTTCAGTGCCTTTCTCCAGTTGTGTTTCCACAAGATCCAGTTCAGACACATCGCTTTTTCCACTGCTGCTTGTGTAAAGCTTTCCAATGGCTTCATCAGGCTCTGAGATAGGCTCTTTGAGCATGGTACCACTCATTTTTCAATCAGTAGCAATTCTGTCTTTCATTTCTGTGATTCAGAAAATAAAACCCATAAAGAAGAAGTGGCCAGAGTATATTGAATGCAGAACGATCTTTTTAGTGCTCTTACTTATTCATTACAGTAAACAATGCCATTTAATATCATTTCCAAATCTCAATTTAAGGGGAAAAAAATCCTCTCATTTAGCTGTTATTCTCCCTCACAATGGAAAGCTGCCTCAGAGCATGCTACATTTCAGAGGAGCCTGTGAGATTTTGTTTTAATGGGAAGCTAAATGAAATGTTTAAATTTAAAATCAACAACAGAACATGTTCAAAGAGCTATATTTATAGGTTTTAAGTGAAAAATGCTCTGGCAGCGCTTTTAAATAATGCTGGCAAGCAAAGGAGGAAAGAACACCACTTACTGATTCTTTGCATGGCTTAGTCCACAGCCTCAGCCAAGGCTCATGTATAATGTGAGTTGTTGGCTGTGATACTTTGGTTGTAGTGCTAGTGGAATTCACTGTAGGCAAAGGCTCGTGATGCTAAACAAAGTGGACAAAAGGCTTTTATAGAATAATAAAAATAACAAGTCTCCATTTATGACTTAAAGTTAAATGTCCTCAGTGAAGACATTACTCAGTAAATAACTCTGTGGGAAAACCTGTAAAATATAAATGCCCTGGCAAGATGGGGAAAGCACTGAGGGTGATAGAAATGCTTAAAGTCAAAAAAGGTGAAAAAGGACATTGTGTCTTGCTCGAAGCTCAGAGCTCTTTGCTGAATTACTTCGCTTCAAGCTCTCAGTTTTAGTTCAGCTCATGTAGCAAGGGAAGCAGGAAAGCAGTTTCAAGTCTGCTGAAACTGTCAGTCTTTTATGTTCAGCTAAAATAATATGGAGCTTGTGTTTCTGAGGTGGATGTGCAGAAAATTGTTCAGAATTAGAAACAAATATAGACAGACTGTGAGCAAAAGAGCAGAAAGAAAACAGAGAATGAGAAATTAAGGACAGAAACTGTTCATTGCAACCTGATTTTTTAGTGGTCTTCCAAGTTTAGTGAGGAACACTACCAGAAGGCTCAGGCTGAGGCAAAGCTGAGGGTGAAAGATCTGATGCCCAAATGAATCCTGGTAGAGCAAGTACCTGCTACCAGCTGAAGAGGGCTATACCAGGCTTTGTGTATGTGATCAGAGGTGTCAGATGGCCAACAAGCATTTGTAGCTATACTGTATTTCCTATAGCCATTTGTATTCTGTGTCCCCGTTTTGTACCTGAGTACAAAAGAGAAGACAGTACAAGGAAGTTTATGTGAATGCTTTAATCTGAGTTAAGTGATGAGCTGACACAGAGCTAAGTATCGTCACTACTAAAAGAGGCCAAGGTATGGAAAATATTTGGGAGAAGATTTGAAAGAATTCATGTTTTGCAAAAATTAAAGTGAGTCCAGTTTACTTTGTAGGATTTTTTATCATTATTATCTTTTTTAACAGAGTTTTTATCAAAAACCTTCACCAACAAGCCGTTAGGATTCTTTTAATGACCACCACAAATTAAATTTTGTGAAATAATGCTAAAAATTAAAAGTGAATAAAACAACATGGGAAAATATGGGTGGGGAAAAAAGAAATTTTGATGATATTATCATTCTTTAAGTAATAGGGATTTTGCTTTTTACGAAATGGAAATGAAAAATAACATTGGTGAGATCAGTCTGTAGCCACTTTTCAGAGCTTCATTCTTTTTCCATGGTGATGACTAAAGATATAACATCTTTATCTTCCCTTTAATCATGAGATCTCCAGGTTTACAGTTTATGTCACCTAGCATTATTCTCTATAGCACGAGGTTTGTTCTTTGTCTGCTTTAGTTGTAAAGAAAAGGTTTTGCCAGAAGAAAAGAGTGGGCATGAGTACACATCCGATTCTCAGTCTACCAGAACTCACTTTTTCAGAACCATATATTCAATTCTGTAAAATGCTGCATGTCCCACTTCTGCCTCACTGAGAGGAGCTTTAATGTCACCTCCAGTGATAGAATCAGTATAAACCATCAAACCGGCCACAAAGGCCCAGTACTGAGATTTAGGTCTCCCATTTTGGGATTAGGCTGGGAAGGTGATTTTTACCTCTACAAACACATTTAAGAGTTTGAAACAATTCTCTTTTCAAACTCTGTGTGTATGTGTGTGATGGAGAGGATAAGGGAATAAACCCCCTATTTCTATTATGGTAGTTACATTCCATAACATTCTATTAAAAAAGAACCCAAATATACTGATCCTTGCAATAAGTGTTTTGTTTTTAAACTAAAAATTGGTCTCCAGGCATTAGGAATTCCCCCATGAATGTGAGATCTACACAGTGATGTTTCTGGTTGCATTCCCCATGGAATACAGGATGTACTTACTGACATTCCCAGCTGCCAGACTTTGGAAACTTGGGACTCTGGGACCCCTAACTCTCTAACCAGCCTACCAGGGAAGGCTGAGGGTAGCTAGTTTTAGAAAGGTGGTAGAAAGGAACTAAGTCAGATTTTGTTGGAGTTATAACATTCCCACAAATTTGGATGAGCTGGAGAAAAGTTCTGATGGGAAAGCATCCCTGAGGCCCTGGAGGGGAGGCTGGGTGGCTCAGGACAGGTCAACATGGACCCACCCTCTGTGATACATTTCATTCCCCCCCCCACAGCATGGATTGGTGATGTAGGTGCCTAAGCTGCAGCTGCACCAAGTCCAGCTCATTCTGAGCACAACTCAGTATGTCTGACATTGATGAAGACATGCCCTTAAGGACCATTTTTCAGAGGTGCTACTGAGCACTGGCATTTTCCCCTGCCAGCTGTTAAGAATTTTTCCAAGCTGCATGTAAAAATTCATTAGGGAAACATATTTATTAGATTAATGGAGAGACCATCTCTAATTAAAGATTATATTTCTTTCTTCTAATAGCAGTCTCATTCAACCTCCCCTTCTGGTACTGTTCCATGAACCTTTTCTCATCTGCTTTCTCAGTGCTATTTTCTCTGTGTACCCACTGGCAGCAGTAGCTCCAATGTACACACAGTGTGTCACAGATTCTACACCCCCAGCATTAGGGCAAGACCAGAGCCTGCCATAACCTGATATATCTGAAATTAATTAGATCATGCTGAAGCTGAAGCCTATGACGAAGTTTTAGAGGTAATAAACCAATCTTCTCTCTGTCCAAAGAGAGGTACTGGCCAGGGTGCATCAGTACAGGGCTCTATTACTACATGCAGTTTGGGTTTCAAAAGCAGGAAGAGTAAAACCAGAAGACTCCAAATGAACAAATACCCAGTCAAGAGACAAGAGCAGAGAAATACAGAAATGACACAAGGAAAGTGTGAGTATTCAGAAGCACGGCTGCTGAAAGGGGAGGGTCATGTAGGAGATGATGGTATCTGCTTCTGTCATTCACATTACAGTACTGTAACCCACAGGGATGGTGTTTAATTTGAAGATCACCTTCACTAAACCATTTCATACAGAATATGTCACAAGATAAGCTGAACAGCTAGACATATAATCAGACAGAACGGCACACTAAAATAATTAAATACAGGCAGCCCCAGGATGCTCCCTGCTTAATGTAGAATGTTAATTGGTATTCGAATACCACACGGTGTGTGTTGAAGAAAGACAGTGTAACTAATGTACCTGTGTGTTGTGTATAATAATACAGCATGAGACCTTGAGGGTACATCTTCCCCTGAGGATTTGACACTGCCAACAGCTGATACCAATAGCAACAAAGGAATGAATTTCCCCTGATAGTTTCCTGACATATTCTATCCCAACTCCTGCTTCAGTGCAATCTGTGAAAAGCTTTAAGACTGATATGGTGCACTGGAATTAAATGTAACTTATAAAGTACATATATCCTCTTTTCAGTAGCAGAACCACAGCAGATAGAATAGAATCTGTGATACTAGACTTTGTAAATCCCTGTCTGCTTGCTTTCATCCAGTTAATTTGCAAAATTTTAACAAACTTTTCTGTATGAAAAATATTTTTTCTAATATGATTTTATGATGTTTATGTTTTTAACAGCTGCAGTTTTCTGACTTCAAAGTACATGGAGGAAAACTTGTGTTGAGTTAGAAACACTGTTGAAGTCTTCCTTTTAAATTAATTGATAAATACATAAATTTTCACATTTTTGTCTCAAAATAGCTTAATGACAAGCCGTGTATTTATTTTTTGTTTTCAGTATACTTAACTGGTAACTATTAAAATATATTGAGATAAGAGATATTTCATATATATTCAATACAAGACAAAATACTTTAACTAGATTGCAGAAAACATCTACATCAGAAGTATGGGATATAAAAAGCACTCCTAAAACAAACAACCTCCTACCCACAAAAAGCAAAACCAAAAATGAAAGACTAGTTGCAGTACTAGTATGCTCACAAGGAAATATTGTGGTCTGAGCAGTGGTTATACAAGCTGGATGGTGTTACCCCTCCTCTTGACAAACAGTATTCCACTGTACTTTAACTAGAAAAAAGGACCATTTATGAGGTAGAACTCTGGGTAAAAAAGGTGTCCATATACATATATTTGCAATGGTACTCTTTAAAAGAAAAAGGCATCTTAAAACTGGTTTTCTTATTCCATAAAAAATCTGTTCTGAGTATGACAGCTATGAATACAGTAAAATAATTATTTTCATTCATAGGCACATTACATCTGAAATAGTGTTCTTCTGTAGAACGACTTTTGCTCTGTCCTCCTCCTAGAAGATTTTCAATGAGTGACCAGAAATCCATTTTGCATCCCTAAGATTAATTTCATTTGACAATAAGGACAGTTGCTTTGCTACTCCCACTTGTAGGAGGAAAGGAAAGTGAGATAAAATAGTACCATATATACAGAAGACAATTAACTAAGGTATTCTCAGGTTGGATTTCAAAACTATTCTCTGGCACACTCAATCACAGAATAGCTGAGCTTGTCAGGGACCTCTGGAGATCATCTAGTCCAAGACCACTCCTAAAAACAGAGACCAGTTGGTCAGGTTACCCTGGACCACATCCAGTCAGGTTTTGAATATCTCCAGGGAGAGGGACTCCACAACCTCTCTAGGCAACCTCTGCCAATGTTTGTCTTTTTTTTTTTAAATGGAATTTAAATGGAATTTCACGTGTTTCAGTTTGTGCCCATTGTTACACTAGATACCACTAAGAAAAGGCTGTTTTCCTCTTCTTGAACTCCTTCCATTGGGTATTTATACATGAATTAGATCTCCCAAGATTCTTCATCAGTCTAAAGGGTCCCAGCTCTTTCAGCCTCTCCTCACTGACAGATGTGCCAGTCCCTTGGTCATTTTTGTGGCCCTTTACCAGACTCGCTCCAGTCTGTTCCTGCCTCTCTTGTCCTGGAGAGCCCAGAACTGGACCCGGCACTCCAGATGTGTCTCACCAGGGCTGAGCAGAGAAAAAGAAATACCTTTCCTAACCTGCAGGCAATGCTATGCCTAAAGTAGCCCAGGAGGCTGTCCGTCCTTTTTGCCCCCAGGGCCTTTTCTCCAAAGCCACTTTGCAGCTAATTGGACCCAGCCCATGCAGGGGAGCAGGGTTATTTCCCAGAGTGGAATCAATCTTTGGAAGAGCCCATCTTTTCTCTTTTAAACTACTCAGATAGAAGAAGGTGTTCAGACCACCTATTGCAGGTATCTTCTCTAACCCTGAAATTAAGAGTATGGTCATCCTATGCTGCTTCTTTGGACAGAGCCTGCATAGAACCAGACATACTGTACCAAAGGGTGAGACTGGAGACCTCAGGGGAGTAGAGATGTTGCACAGATGCAAGGCAAACACAGTTCTTGAAGCTGAGCCTCTATGGAACAGTATTTATCCACAGACACTCTGGAAGTAACAGGGATTCCCTTCTGCCAAGAGGAATCTCCAACCTTTCCTTTCTCTCGCAATCCCATCTGAGGACAGTGGCTGACGGTGGATCACAATTACTGAGCTCAGACACGTAAAAGTAGTGTAACACAACAGAAATTAGCTGTCAGGTCCAGGGAACATGTGGTCATTGACTTACTTATTTTTTCAGAGACTAGTTTTGGGTTTGTTTTGCCTACTTTTATTGTTAATTTTTCTGAATTCTTCTGCCAACGGTGAAACAAATTTAGTATTATGAGATCTATTTAGCAGCATCACAATTGATGGTGTACTGGTGAATAATTTAGTTTAAAAGCCATATTACTATTTCCTGTACTACAGTTAAAGACAGCAAGGCTCTGTAAATTAACCCTGTGTTTTGAAAGACCTTCATAAATTAGTCCCATAACAGATATGTCAACAATTTTTCAGATTGAGTGTTATCAGACAGTTATGAAACTGAACTTCTGTTGCAGTGAGTTCCAGCTACAGTGATTGGGAAGATGGGTTTTTTAAGCTAAAAATGGAAATTCTTTGAGCTTGCCTCCTGCAGTTTAACACCATGTGCAATTAATTTCCTCTAATTCTCTTTGAATGGCTCACTTATCCATGAAAGAAAGAAAGAAAGAAAGAAAGAAAGAAAGAAAGAAAGAAAGAA
>NW_020884886.1:1264425-1393604 GCF_003945725.1 Corapipo altera | reverse complement strand
AAAAAGAAAGGAAGAGAAAAGAGGTTCAGAGAGAAGAGGTTCAGAGAGGAGAGGAGAGGTCCCCTTGAATGACTTCAAAGAAGAAATCTTTTGCTGTCTTTAAAAACAAAAAGTCTTCAAAGGTCTGGCAAGTGTCACTTCCCACGTAAGGAGTTTCCTCAGATCAAGGCAAGAGCTCTCTGCTCAGAGGTCTTGCAGGCTTGAGTGGAAAACTCTTAAGGACCAAAATACTCAAATATATTATGATGCCTAGTTCCCACCAATATCAAGGAAAGCCTGGTACACACAGGAAGGATAATCTAGATTAAAACAGCTGATACCACCTCCAGTACTGTCTACAGTAGTATCCATTACCAACAAGCCAATTTGCCTGAGCTGCAGAGGAGTCTGGCCTACTTTAAAGAGACTGGCCTTTAATTTAAGCACCGGTGGTTTCGGCTGTTACAAGTCCCACATTTGTTCCTTACAGATGGCAAAAATAATAGTAGTTCAAAATAAATTAATTCTGGCACTTTGAGCAACCTGATTTAGTGGAAATTGTCCCTGCCCATGGCAGGGGAGCTGGGACTAGATCAGCTTTAAGGTCCCTTCCAATGCAAACCATTCTATGGTTTCTATGATTTCTATGAGCATTCTTCATCGCAAACTTGTGACATCTCTCATTTTCATATCCTGACTCCTAAAGCATTTTCAGCTGGCAAATGTTGGTAGCAGCTAGAAAAAGAAAATGCTGACTGAAAGGCCTTGCACTACAGGAACAAGGAGAACAAATACAAGTATGTTCGTTCTAACAAATAACAATTATTGTTTTAAACTCTTTATTTACTGAATAAAATAGCAATGCCCAACAGGCATTTTAGGAACTGACAAACAATAGTTATAATCTGCTTCCCAATACTCAGAACAACTTGTATTCTCATTGAAACAATAACAATTTTCATAATGGATAGGCCTGTCGAGTAGAAAGGAAAAGAATAATTCAAATAATGAGGATTACAATATGCGTCAGTTATGCACAGACAATGTTGCATACATAAATTCTCTTCCAGTCTGTTCACAGCTATTCCCTTTGGTGTTATAATTTCATGATAAATTCTGTTTACATTCTCTTACTTGAAATCCTTTTATTGAAAAGTCCCAAAATACAATACAATGCATTTTTGAGATCCTTAGTAAGAAAAAGATTGTGGCAGATTCTTTACTCTAGTATGTTTATTAGGCAAAACACCAGGAAACCACTAACAGTTTTGCAGATCTCATTGCTCTCCACAGCAGAGGAAGCAATGAGGGACTTACCAATCTCTTCTCCCTGGTATCCAGTGACAAGGCATGTGGGAATGGCTCAAAACTGCACTAAGAAAGGTTTAGCCTGGACAGTATGAAGGGTGATCAAACACTGGAACAGGCTTCCTAGGGAGGTGCTGATGCCCCAGGTTGATGTCCCAGTGCTGAAGAGCCATTTGGACAAAGCCTTTATCAACATGCTTTACCTTTTGGTCAGCGCTGAGTTGGTGAGGCAGTAGGACTAGGTGGTTGTTGTAGGTCTCTTCCAACTAAATTAGACTATTCTTTTTTATTCTATTTATTTAATGTTTCACGCAGTAGGCACAGATACTTATAAGAAGAGAAAATCTGCTTCTCAGTCACTTTACAACAACGATGGAAAAGAAGGGCATTTTTGGTACACATCTATTGTCTTGGCTAAGTTACCACACCAAGGAATAATGTGCAACTTCCCATCCAACATCTGACTCCATTCTCCATGTCTTAGTCCAAGTCAGGGCTGACTTAGAGATGCTTAAGCGCAGGATTTACCGATCACATACACTTACAACATTGCTGGATACTTTGTGTTATCTAACACAGGTCCTTCTGAAGAGCAGCCAGCCTACTCGACTGGAAATTTCCATGCCTGAAGTGACAGTAATTCCCTATGTTTGAACACTCCAGATCTACTCCAACGGAACAACCACAGGAAACTGTTTTCAGTTCACCTCCAAAATTTTGACTGATCCTGCCTGCCTAGGATATATTCTGGATATTGCTGAGCACAATTTATCGGCTGATTTATTAACAATTCACATTTTATGGGAGAGAGTGAGAGAATGAGCACTCATAGGCGAGAGGCACAATACTCTCCAAAGAGATTCAAAACTCAAAGCTCATGAAAGGGATGCACATAGCTGTGCACATCAGTTACACTCCTCGTCAATCAGACCCAAAGCCAAGATTGTCATCCAGATGACTTCATCTATACAAATTTATTTTAGGAAAAAAAACCCCAAACATGATCTTCACTGAAGAAAGTGAGTCTGTTTGCCTTTAAATTGAACGTAACATAAAAATCGGAGACATCTTTCAGTTATGAGAATAAAAACATACAGAAATAAAAATGGCCAAAGATAAGATGAAAGACCTTATTTTAACTTCAAATACTTTACTGTACTGTGGGCACATTGTTTGAAGAGCCAAGGTGTTAACTTCAAGCCCATATATATTTAGTTTAGAATTCGCTTATATGTAGATGTTATGCACAGATCTTTGAAAGAAAGTACAACAGATTTTGCTCTGAAATGTGAATAAATTACTTAAAATACATTACATCAGTATGCTAGATGTTTTTTAATCTACAAGTAGGGTTTTTTTACCCTTGCCTTCAGCCACAAGGTCAATGGTGGTTTTTTTCATCAAACAGGTAATATATAGGAAAAGGTAACAGTGAACTATATGTGCAGTGAAATATTTAGCCAAAGGAACAGTATGCTACATTACTTATGGTTAGAAAATAATAAAAATATAAAAAATCCCCTAAAGAAAGAGAAATTCCAATGTGCTGCAAAAATATGTTGTGCTCTTCCTTTGCTTTCTCCTTCGCTATTCTGATCTCTAATATACCCGTAAAATATTTAGAAGTTCTTCCCTGAAGGATTTTCTGGCTTCTCTAACTTTCATAACTCTTAAAAATTTGGAACTTTCTCCTGCTATTTAACAGCATCATATAAAAGAACATACGCATTTCAGCTGTCACTAGTAGTTACATCAGGCTCTGTATGATTCATGCATTATGTTCATTCCTTTTATTTATTCTAAAAAGACATTTACAGAGTCTGAAGGAGGTGATTTCATTTACCTTATCTTTACTCCCTCTAGTTAGTAACCCAGGAGGTAAAAGAGTCACTGTTCTGACAGAGGTGAGAATCAATTTGAAGCTGAATATTACAACATGTAAAACTGATGAAAATCTACACACAGAGGTGTTGCTCAGTGGCAGTGTTGCAGGGCTGTGTCATAATGTCAGCTAGAGTCAGCACCGTGAGTAGATTCAGTTTCATTATCAGCATTCATTATTGTTTTCTACCACTCTATGTTGTTGTTACCATGTATTGACAAAAAGATGACATTTAACAACACAATTCTGCAGAAAAATCAAGAAGTGCACAGGCTGTTTTATATGTTAGCTTTTAAGAATCCTACAATTTCCAGTCTGATAGAACCACTAAAAAATGACTTATCACAATTTCAGAAGTGTTGTCTCATTCTTTGCTGAAGAACTCCATGATTTAGTTAATTTTCAGTGTAAAATTGAACTCCCTCTTTGGCCTTTATTTGGTTGCTTTAAAAAAAAAAAAAGTGAAGGTCCTATTCCCCTGTATGTGTTACATGTAACTCCCCTCAAATCAAAGGGAATTATTGGTGGTCTGCAGGGAGATAAATTGACCATGAGCCTTGAAAACCTTAAAACTGTGGGAAGGAAAAATAATAACCCATGCTTAAGATGCTACCTACAGTTGTGCATAATGCTCTGTGAATTCCATCTCATATTATAGTACTGTAATAAAAATGGATCTCTTGCAGAAAATTTCACTTAGACAATCATCTTGGCAGTCAGAGATGAGAGGAACAACCTCTACTTAATACCAGTGGGGAAGTGGACCCAGTAACTCTCTTTAACGCCTGTTTAAATGCTCAGAATGGGAGTCCTCCTTCTCTGACTCTTAACTACCAAAGTTGATCAGAACTCCCACCTGGGCTGTGCTTATTAGCTTTCTCTCCATGAAAACCAGGGAGCAGGAGGTGGTAGGGGGGTTCTCAGAGGATGTGACAGTTAGAAGTACTTGGAGTCTGCACCTGCAGCTTGCAAGTCAGGAGTGGACCTGAGCGCTCACCCTGGAGACCACCACGACACCATTTCTGTGCTGTGCAGGTCCTCAGAGAGCAACTGAACTCATCATCTTTAGCAGTTCTTAATCTCAAAAAAACTTAACTTTGCTTAACACTTCCATGTTAGACCAGCAAGTACGTCAACTGGTCAGACCCTGGAGCCCTGTGTGGAAATATGTGTTTCAGTCTGTATGGGCAGGTACCTGCAGACCTGAGTGGGGAGATGAGAAGGATTTCACAGCACAGAAACCAAGGCATTGGGCCTTTTTGTGTAAGGACCTATGTCCTGGAAGGGATGCAAGATTTGGCATATCCTGAGCAGATTCACACACAGCCAGTAGCGAGATCAGTACCAAAGGCAAAAGCTTTGTGGGCACGTTCCCTCTGAAACCTTTCTAGAAAAGCTCTCCTTCACCAAACAGCTCTTATCCATGGAGTGACACATTAAGGAACAAGAATCTTCTCACTCTGAGGAAATCCAAGTCCACTTTTTGACAGAAAGATGCAAACCCTCAGGTGATTGGCTGGGATGGGTGACAGGACAGTCACTGTTAGCCCTCCTGCTGAAGTCGAACCATTGTGTTGTCTGGTGTCCAAAAGTCAAAGCATCAGCAGGAGGGCAAGCTAAAGGGGATTGAACTGCATAGGCTCATGGCTTCGGTACTCAGCTGGAAAGATGGAACTGGACTCTGCTGCCAGGACTATTCCTATTCCATTATGCAGCTCTAAAATGTAGCCAGAATTACAGAGCAACTGGAAAATCACCATGCAACCAAAGACCAAGGGCAAGCAGGACAAAATATCTGCTATTCCTCTTCAATATTAGGTCCCTACCACTGTGTTATAGAAACACACTCCTTCCACCTACTCTTCCCTTGGTTTGGTGAGAGCTTCCTTAAGGGTGGGGTACCTTAAAAATACAGCAAATGAAGGAGGCAGAGGTCTTCAACCCTAATGGTTAAGCAGGAGTGGGAGGCTGAACGTGTATTGGCATGGACGGTCGTCTTTGTGAAATCCAGTTATCTCCAGAGATGTAAGAAATTATACACCTCTTCCATTTCCCACCCACATATTCAGACACTTCTATTCAGATACCTCCATTCCTAAACAAAGGCAACATTTTGCAAATCTTAGTGGATCTAAGAAAAAACAATTTTTGTTCAATTACACAGCTATATTCATAAGATGAGCTGATGTTTTGACTGGATAAAAGCTACATATCAACAGTCCTGAATCAGAAGTCTGAACTACCTCAAGAAAGAGATAAAAAGATCCACTACAGTTTTTGCTTTCTATCGATAGGCCCTTAACCCTTTCGAGACATCTGACTATTCATCAATCATGCAGAAGAGAAAGGTACCTAATTTGAAATCTCTAAATCCCCCTGTTATATCTCTGCTTCTACTAAACTGTCTCATCTACTGAGTCAATGCAAAGAAAATAACTTTCTGTAATGCAGTGTCTGTCTAAGAGCTAATTAGGAGGAAAATAATTTTGATCACATACACCAAATGAGCCTTCATTCACTATCACATATGTTGAAGATATACTTGAAAAGTAGTTGATTTTCTGTAATATGTACCTTATTTCTTGCCCTTTTCTCTAGACAGAGGAAATAAAGTCTGCAGTCTTCTGTGATTATCAACTTCTGCTGTGCCACGAAAGTTGTGTGGAAGGGAGTCCTGGCATCTAGAAAGTCCTGCCTGTGCCCATCATTCTTTAAGTGCCCATCTGCACTTAAAAAGCAGATCTGCTGCAATTGCACTTTGCTTTGTAGATCTAAATACACTGCATATGCAAGGCAGAGGGCTGTGACGTGCTGCAAACTTCTCTAATTTCTGCTGTACTTTGACAACTCTGGTTAACAGGCCAGCCCTTTAATTAGCGAATTCTGGATTCTGGTTCAAGCCACTATATATGTGAAGAGATGGTTTACTATTCTTCACCTTTCAACGTGAACTTAGTCTATGGATTTCAGTCAATAAACTTATAGCGATTTGATAGGCAAAAACTCACCTGTCAGAGAAGCTTGCTCTTTCAGGTAGATACTATGCTGGAGATGACTGGATTATTTAAGGTATTTTCTTCATTTAAAAAAATACTACAGTAAACTATGGACATATGGATACGAACTGATCTGAAGTGAATAGGTTGCAGACAAAATCCTTCTCTCATCTGGAGTAGATTCCTTGGCTTCAGTGGGACTATTCTGGATTTACAGTGATGTAATTTGGAACAACATCTGAGTTCAGATATATAAGAACTCATTGTAATGGTTTATATCACTGACTACTTATTGCATACTTTTGCTATGCTTTTCTTGGCTCTTACTAGCTATACATTACTGTTGGTTTTACACCTTTCTCTTTTATTTCATGTAAGACCTGTGAAAATCTTGCAGAATGAAGAATGCATACGTTTCCTGCAGGTCACCACTGTGTGGCACCTCTCATTATTTAGTTAAAAACCCAGTCGACAGTGATAGTCTCTTTTTATTTTGATATTACATTACAGAAGGCAGATAAAGGAAAATTCCTCTCCATTATATTTGCTCTTCACATCGAGTGAGTCAGTACAGCAAGTCAGTGGCATTTACCTGGAAAACACCTTTCAATTCATGTAGGTTTTTCCATAGAGTCTCCACTCCTCTTTGACTAATAGTATGCTGTGTTGAAAAGTATCCATTCTAGTCACCTTAGCACAGGTTTGTTATTATTCCTTTATAAACTAGTAATTACAGGGCAGAACCTACCTCCTGTCAAATCTGTGGCCAAACTCTGCCTCTCTTTACTCCCAGATAACACATTCTCAATGTCACTGCAGGGTGAAAAGGAGAGGTAGGCTGAAAGTTACTATTTGCCTGCTGATATCTTTAGTATGTCCTCTTTTTCTTGCAAGGCTTTAAACATCGTGTTGTACACACTCTGACCATGAGCTCTGAGTACAATCTTCTCTGCTACCAAAATCTGTTAATGTGATGTTCTGAATTTTAATGGAAGATCATTTAATAAAACTACAAGACAATGGGGAATAAATATGTAAATACACTAAATACCATTTGGAAATCAACTTTTGCTATTATACCACACGTGCAACAGTTGTTTTCTGTTATGCAAAACTATAGCATCTGAGTTTTTAATGGCAAAGCTGTACTTTACAAATATGTTTGGAAATATTCACACATGTTTCTGGTTAATCTTATGACACTTGTTTTTCCAGCTTGAAAATTTAATTCAAATATCATAATTTACTTAATTCACGTTAGATATGTAATAAATATATTGTTTTAGACCAAGTGGTTACAAGGACAGTTGTGGTAGCCAAAAGCAATATTTGCATCATTTGCATTTCTTTGAACTCCTAATTAAGTGGCACTTGCTTCAACGAAAACTAATATTAGAGTTGACTTTATTTACTCTGTTTCATTACATCTGGCTTCCTTTTAGGTAATTTTTTTCCAAATCTACTCACAGAGAATATATAAATTATATACTATTATCTTTTTTTAAAAGGCAGCTCCATCCATCATAATGGATTACAAATTTGTCACCTTGAATCAATTTCTGTTCACAAGTTCAAAAGGAAATATAAGTGCTTGAGGGTCCAGAAATATTTATTGTACATGTGGATATTATTAAAGTTTATTGAAATCCTTCACCAATGAGAATTGTTTCTGTTTTGTTTTGCAACACGTAGAGCACTAATGTTAAAAAGCCAACGCCTTTATTGTCTAAAAACTAAGTTGGCAATGCAGCATTGACTTTGAGGACTACTGATTCTGACTAGAGATACTAACATATTTATGCAAGCATTCATTGAATTAAAACATGACAACTTCATCTTGCCTAATTTAGTAAAAATTTGTTCCAACATAGTTTCTTGTATAACATTTTCCCATGATGACGTCTATTTTCAAATAAAAACTACTTCTGCTAACAGCATCGACAGTAATTCACTCAGGCTCTTTTCCTTGTAATAGAGCAGAGGGGGAAAATGGAAACTTAAGATTCATGAGAGTCTTGGTTTAAGACTTAGTGACAAGACTACATCTGGTATCAATACGGTTCTTTGGGATCTTGACCACATCTTTCACAAAGTGGTAAGTTCCGCCAAAAGGACACATCTTGCTGGCTGCTAACTACAACCTCCGAAACGCTGAGCCTGTGCAGGGGAGGAATGCAGTAATGCTCTGCTGGAGGGAGAAAATGAAACTACAATTCTAATTACATTTTTATTAGTGGTGTTAATGGGAAATTGAGCTCCTAAAGCCCCTAGTAAGAAGTGCTTTCTTTGAAATTGTATAGCACAGTGTCAGGAGTTAACATGAGAGGGGTTTTTGGTTTATTGAGTTGCTTTCCCCCCCCCTCCCCCTTGTTTTCGACTAATTTCTTGTTGTAGTAAATTAGCTAAATCCTTGGAAATATGTCCCTTTCAAAGAAAAAGACTTACAGTTTCTGAAGGAAAAAAGCAGCTCAGTTGTCGTGACCAGACAGACATATACCCTGGCGGCAATCAGACATGACTGTTCAATGGGTGAGGACCCAGCCAGAGTGCTGCTGGCAGAACAGTGGCAGATGCCCAGGTGCAAATTTCACTGCTTCATCTTCATAACATTTGTTTTGTTAAAGAGCAGGATATATTGGTGTCTAATGAGTTTTCACTGGGACTTCAGATGGCAGTTTCGTATTTTGCTTTCTAATCCAGAGAAACTTAGGGAGCATCTTCCACAAGGAGTCAAATATTTCAGGAAAAAATTAATATTTCATGATTCCACATGCTTGGAAGTGGAGTTCTATCAGGGCTACCTGTGAAAGCATTTTACTTGAAAGCAGAGATGTCTCAAAATGAGGAACAGATTTGTATGACTAATGAAGATTAAGCTGAGATTTCACACAGTCGTACCAGTGACTTTAGCTGTTTCCACATTAAAGAGTCAATGCCATGCCAGCTTTGTAAAAAAAGTTTCTTCTCAGATATATATA
This sequence comes from Corapipo altera, assembly GCF_003945725.1. NCBI lineage: Eukaryota > Metazoa > Chordata > Aves > Passeriformes > Pipridae > Corapipo > Corapipo altera. The sequence continues at coordinate 1,384,461 of NW_020884886.1, read as the reverse complement.
CACTCCAAAAAAAGGGTTTTGCTTTATTCCAAGGAACTGTAGACAGACGAATCCAATGTATGTGCTGTATAATGACATTTAATTTGGGACTTTTAAGTTTCAGTAAAGATGTTTCATGTGGCTTTCTTAGCAACAGCAGACTTAAATCTGATTTAACTAGCTGGGGTAGATTTCTTTCATCTGAAAACATCTTTTAGTTCCATAAAGTTATAATCCTAACTCCTCCTCCATTTGTCAAGGATATTAGGATGTGACCATAAAGACATTTCAGTGCGTGTATTGGTAGGTACCAGAATGTCCTCATGTCTTTTACACTTCAATTAAGATAGAAGAGCTGATGATTCATTGTCTGTGATGCTTGGGCATATCAGCTTCATGGAATGGAACAACTGGGGGAAATCACTGGTTATACACTTTCATCGTAACAGTGTAGCCTGGCTTGTTTTACACCAGGTTTGTGCTGTGAAACTTGTCTAAAAAAGCTGTGTATGACCATGGAAAATCTCCTATTGTCACTTTTCGGCCCAGCTCCTGGTGTGATGGGGCCTGAGCAAAAGAGTGCACCCAGGATGGCTTAAAACTGCTCCTGCAAACACACTGTGCCCCTGTGAGGGGTGTCTGCCACAGATCAGTCAGCAAAGCTGAACAGCATAGACTTGGTAGCAGAATCAAGATATTGAGTCAATAGAATAATCTAGGACTCGATCCCATTCAAAGATGCCACTTTGCTATTTCACGCAGTTTTATATCTGTTGCTCTCTTAGGTTGCACACCATGCCAGTTTAAGTTCTGTGCTTCCACTCGGTGTTACTGAATAGCTGAACACCCAAAAAAATCCTCTTATGGAGCTGATGAGGAAGACTTGCACCAAGTAGTGCATATGCCATATTTAACTCAATCAGCATTAAGTATTCAGTCAACATATGGATCACTTCAGGGCTCTGATGATGCTTTAAGGAAACATCTAACAAAAGTGTGAATGTCTATGTATACACATATCATATGACAAGAACCTCTGATGTTTGAAGGCTACAGTTTGGTCCAAAAAACAATGTCTGTGTAAAATTTTCAGATTTACTAAATGAATAGAATGCATGAGCACCTCTGTAGCTCCTCTGCAAAAACACATACAGCTATGATGGATTTTCACATATTGTTAATAAAATCTGTTTTGTACAAGTCAGCAGTTCTACAGGTCTAGTTAGCAGGGTATCACCCATTAATTACATATATTATGCATCTGGAATGTGTATAATATTTATATAACAAGGGAGAGAAAGTGATTGTTATAGGAAGGGAGGGAAACTAATAAAATTGCTAAGTTTATCCCAGGTTTCCATTAGCTGTTTTTTAATCGCTGTCAGCTGAGTTCAAAGTGCTAAAGGAACCAACATTTTCTCCCGTGGCATTTTTTTCCTTAGATTTCTCATGCATTCCTTTTTCTGTGAAACTCTGCTTAGTAAATATTAATTTACCCTCAATTACTAATGACAAGTGAAAGAAACCCTTGCATTCATCAGGGCCACAGCCTTAGGACATACGTTTGTCCTTCAAAGCGTTCAACCATTCAACAATTAGAACTAATAGCTACTCCAGGCTATCGAGGCTGAAACACAACAACACTCCCCTAGCGCTGAGCTCTCTCGGCAGAGACACTCATGGTGGTCTTACAACCTATTGACTTCATCCGCAAAAGTTGGGAAAGTGATTTGGAGAGCGGACAAATTAGACACAGGGTGATTGCCTAAAATGTGAGAACACTTAAGTGTTGGAGAAGGGAACTAGTCAATTAGTTCACTACTAAATGTTAGCTATGTAAAAAAATCCCTTGTTTCTTGCATGAACACAGCTTGAAAGGCTGAGGATTTTGCTAAGCAAATGAAAAAGAGATAAATAAATAGAAAATGTTAAACCAGGAGAATAAAGGCACAGTTGATATTGACACTCTGGTACGTTCCCGTACAAGACCTTAAAAGTGCAGCTTCTACATTTACACTTTCTTTGCTGGGACCTTCATTTTTAAACAGAGAAAATTCCCCCCAGCCTCTGCAGAATCAACTGAGGGTTTGTGTTTGGACAGGGCTGCAAATGCATACACATACACAAATATTTCTAATGGTGACCTTGACTTCATACTTCACTGTTCTCCCAATATAATATAAAGGCCAGTTTGCTTAAACAACTCTGGTTGCTTTTCTCTGAAGAAACATAATGTAAAGTTTATTTTCTTTTGTTTTCTGTTTTCATTATTTAACAATGAAGAAATTCTTTCATTACATTATGGTAACAGGACAAAAGCATATAGCTAAACCATAATATTATTGCAAAGAGCAACTTTGTGGCCAAATACAGTGTGATACAAGGCTTCTGTGAGTACATAGATTTTGTTCTTCAAATGTGACTAGAAATGTGAATTATATTCTCCTTCTCTGAATAGCTTAAATATTTATAAATGGCATCTATTTTTTACATCTTAATCAGTTAAATCTGCAATGAAACTGTTCATTTTTGGCCAAACATATTCTTTTCCTCATGTACCACTGTAGATGAACATTTGTAGTGTGCTTACCCATGCCACAAGTGCCATGTGCCACATCTGAAAAGCATGTACAAACAGGATGTTAAATAACAACTCCAGAAATATGTTTACCGGGAGTAAAAACCATCCAAATTGGATATTTGCACATAAACACACAATCAGAATAGCTTTTACCATTCTTCTTCCACTACACTCTGTTGGGCAGTGAGCAAAAAACAAGCATCTATCTGGTCCTTACCCAAAATAATTTGCAATGTAAGTGAAAGATAGGAAACAACAAACACTTGGGCATGACAGACAACAGGGGAACACAACGATGAACTGCAGAATCAGACACTGTGTCTCACAGTATTAGATGGAAAAAAAGAAACTATAATTTGTGGAAAGAAACTGTAACTTGCGGAAGGTCAGAAGATATTGACATTTTGTTTAATTTCTAGTGGAGCAAAAACAGATGTAAGTGTTTGGAAGAAAAACAAAATCAAAACCAAACCCACTGTTTTATATATAAGAAATTATAAGAAAATTTAAAGAGGGCTAAGCAGCACTTCTGTTTTTGAAATGTCTTCCCAACAAACCATCTGACAAATACAGATATCTGGATTGTAAATGACTACACTCAAGACTTAGTGCTCCCTGGACACCCCTCATCATCAACCACTGGCACTTATCGGTCACAAAGGACCTTCTGTGAAGGCTCCAAGTCATACCAGGATACCACCAGCAGTGGTGTCTAGTGGTTACAAAGCTTCCACTGGATTAGATAGAAGACAATGACAATGAATTCTTACTTATTTAAAAAATTCCATGTGATTAATACCAGGATCGAAGCTAACATCTATTGCTCAGGAAAAAAAACCAAACAACATAACTCTATAATTTTTAATGTGCAGAGAATATTAAAAAACCTGAAGAATTGTTTCAGATTCAGAAATAATGTTTCAGATTTATAAAGAATATTTTAAAATGTATTACTTCTGATAGCCCATATATTATGCCTAAACCATATGTTATACATATTATAGATATAAGAAATTAAAATACAAGTAAGAATTAAATGACACACTGTTGATTTGGCAAACTGGACCCAATCTCATGCACACAGAAGGAACACTGATATTTCTAGCACCTGAGATTTTCTGGTCTCTATAAAGTGGATATTTATTGAATGTTATAAAATTCAATTACAGCATAGTACAACATCAGGCACTATGAAGTCTGCTGTACAAAAATTAAATCTAATATTAACAGTGGACAATGATGGCAGAAAACATAAACAGCTTGATTATTGAAGGATATAATATGAAGACAAAATTTCTTCCCCATGAAGAAAATATTCTCTGTTTTGCACAATGATATTAGTAACTCTGTGTGCTGCCACTTTAAAGAACTGACATGAGAGTGGACAGAGTTTTTCCAGAAGAAAGAGTTTCATCCTAAATGAAGAAAAGCTATAATAATATTAGAGTTTTAAGTAATCCCACTTTGACATTCAGCCTGGTTTCTGTACTGAAGGTGACAGCATTTCTTCTGTCAGTTTTCGAACTGACAGCATTTCTTCTGTCAGTTAGGGAAATAAGATTTTGGGAATCGAAGGTGGCAGGCAAAAAAGTTTGGATAGAGTCAAGCGGCAGCAGGTTAGGAAAAAGTAAGCATGAAATAATGCAGATAGAAAGGTAATAAAATGAGATGAATGAAAGAGGGTAGGGAGGGATTTTTGTCAGGTTATGTCAATTAAAGATTCTTTATAAAGGTAAAAGGAGACAAGAACAGTGCAGCAGGTCTGAGAAGAAGCGGCAGTGCATCAGGAGGATGGGTTTGTGGCAAACAGCTGATAAAATATATTGTGTACACTAAGCCAATACAATGGGAAAGGGAAGTTAAGGAGAGAATTCAAGCATCATGAAATGAGTTTCCCAAATTTCTACACCATATGTTTTGAAACAAAACATGCTTAAATGTGCCAAGTAAAATTTTATTCTTACTTGGCAGCTTTGTTTCGAACACTGTCATAAATCCTAAATATAGCTAAAGTGCTTAATCCTTTGAAATTATCTCATTTCTAAAATGGATTCCTGTTTGCAATCAGTTTTGAAAGATTTTATATTAGTTTCTTCTTTTCTTATCTTCCAATAAAATCTCAAAGAGTGATTGTAGTCTGATCTTACTTTAAGCTATCTTTTCTTAGGCCGAATGGAAGAAATGAGATACAGTCCTCTTGAGAGTTTGTTTTCCAACAAAACCATTGCTGACTGACCAATTCACCCTGATTTGGTCATGTTGAGGAAAGCTTATTCTGCAGCTAATTCCCCTAATAGCAGTGGAATCCTTAAGTAATAAAATTTCTTGCTCTTGCTGCATCCCAAGACATGGGCATGGTCTTTCTACTCTTCTGTTCTCGACTTCAGTCACAGTATCACTACAGCTTTGGGTCTTCTACCGTAGATTTCAGTTTCAGTCGGAAGTCAGGGAAATATGCTCCAACCCTACTAAACTAGGCTTTTGTTACACTGCTTAGATGGCTTAGAGGTTTTTTCCATTTTATTTCCTTAAAGTTACATATTAAAATAGTTGTTTACTCAAAGAACAGTTAAGAAATACAAAAGACAAGTCAGAACTCAGAATACATAAGAAATGGCACCTTCAGAGTACATTCATATTAGTTATGTGGACATAAATATATAGTCTGTAAAATAAATTCTGGGTTGTAAGTATTCCTTCAATTCACAAGTACTTACTGACATGGATCATCATTTGGTATCATCTGATCAGTGAGGTAATATTAGTCAGCTATAGATTTCTCTAATGTAATCAGGCCTTTAAATATCTCAGTAGATATAATTCAGATTAATTGTACATTCAGAATTAGATTAGCTGAAATAGATCATATGGAAAACATTCTGAGGAATATTTCTTCTGCCAGATATACAAAGTTAATTAAGATAACTGGGAAGTGGGAAAGGCAGTGTGTTTTTCTTCATTCTAAAATACTATGAGGGAAACCAAAAATTGCATATTTTTCACGAGGAAATGTCTGTTTTAACAAAATAGATAGTTTTCCCCCAGCCTTAAGAAAGAAATACAAATCAGCTCCACATGCTTTTCAAAATGCTCAAAGGAACTTTGCAGCACCAGCTATAGGCGTATCATTCACAATACACATGGACCAATAGAAATGGTACATTATGTATTTCACAGTACAGAACTCTCAGGGATTTTCATCTAAAACCAGATAGGCAAAAAAAAAAAAAAAAATAAGTTGACTTTTAGAGATATACATCTGGAACTTCAGACTACATCATGGCTAATGGCCTTATTGTGAAACGCTTCCTCTCACTGGGATCATTGTCAGTGAGGCTGTTTGTGTTGCTAAGCATGTTGTAAACCCAGCAGCTTGATACATCTGGCATGGAGAAGGAAAAAAAAGTAAAAAAGAAAAAATGAGAGGAGAGGAGAGGAGAGGAGAGGAGAGGAGAATACTGTGGAGTGTAACTGATGTGCCAGAAAGGCTCTTTGGGATATGAACACTATAACAATGCAAAGAAATATATTATAATAATTATGATCCCAAAAGTGTTACAGGCGCTTTGTGGAATATAAAGACAACACATTTTCTTCCCAGAGAATGTGCAGTTTAACTGCAGACTTGGCACAAGAAATACTGTACTTAATAAATGAAAGCAAGGATTACAATTATGAAATTGTGCAATTCTGGCATGTGCCACGAATACTTTGTATGACCCCAGCACACTTCATCCCAGACTTTGGTTGGGCTATTTATAAGTCAGAGAAAGTTATGGCCTCATCATAGTACAGTGACCAGCTACCCATTTAGTCCTCTTGCCTCTTTTCTCCTCATCCCAGCAAGAGCAGGTAGGTTTTTTTGGAACACAAAATGTAACTTTAGCTCATGTTTCTAACAAGGCCATAACTGGTGGGACGTTGGCTCCTTTATAAAACTAATAAAGACTAGTATTACTTCAGTCAGAATGCCTTTTTGCATTAATTACCCCTTTAAAACCCTCACTGCTGCTTTATTGGACGAAGCTGGTGACAAAGTACATAGCCACAGAAAGCTCACTCAGAGCTGAACACTGTGATCTGGCCAAAGAAAGACTATGAAAGCACTGATGCTGGAGGACAGGCAAGCCCTCTACTCCTCTTGCCAAGTTTTAGTGCTTCTAAGGATTTCTAGAACTTTGAGACAGTTAACCGGCATAATTCCTTGCAGTTTGGTGAATAAGTTCCTGTGGGACATCCCACTTGCAAATTGCAGAGCTCAAGTGTTGTTTGTTGCGTAGGTGTAACCACAGCCAAGGCTCTGTACACTGCATGAGGATACTCTACAGCTGCTTGGAGATTTTCAACTTGCATGTCACTAATACTTTGGTACACTCACAGGTGATTTACTTCTTCACAGCCTCGGTCCTCAAATCTCTTTACTATTTGTTCTGAAAATGATTTGTAATTGCATATGTCCACAGGAACATATTTCTGCAGCTCTGAGGAGTGTTATATCTCTTACCAAGGATCACAAGAGTTTCCTCAAGAGCACTTCAGAAATGTTATATTAAGTGAATATATAAGCTGTTAGCATTTTTGAGCTGTGGCTCTACATTTAAATGCAGATCTGAGATGCTTCTACAGGTTAATGTTGCTATTGCCTCCTACTAAACATTAAAGTCAGAATTTTTCACACTGTCACCTTTAGATGCTTTTATCTGGCTTTGGATGAAATCTGTCCTGTGCAATTCCTCCTGCTACAGGAGGACTCAGCTGTTGTGATAAGAAATGCAATGAAGGAGCCACTTGAAACATTTTGGAGCCTGGTCTAAATGTAGCAGAAACTTATCTACACTCAGAGATCATAAAATGTGTTATAATTTGCTTTTCTATGTTACTGTGAGGCTACTGTGGGCAGTGACATATTTGCTTAGGGCACTTACTCTTTTCTTAGACATTTCAGTCCTTTAACCATTGCTGCTAAGACTAATTCAAAGACTCATCCTTTTAACTCATTAGTTATGTAGAAATCCCACTTTTGCTGTCACTCTTACTGGACACTATACATTCATTTCTTCAAAGACAGCAAGACTTTTTCTATTTGTTTTATTTTTATTTTCTGTGGTAAAAGAAAGAATAGGGAAAAGTAGAGCCAACATACAAAATTATTAATTTCTTAGTTCAGAGCACCACAGGATCAGAAACCTCAAAAACAGCTTTCCCTGTGATTAGCAACACTTCCTAGACCTTTGCAACTGGGAATCACTGTCTGTGCTTCCAAACTGCATATACATTTCTTTGTGCATGAATGTGTTCGTGTTCACACGTGTGTTTGCATGTACTAAATATGGAATATAGCTTAAATGTTTCCAATTTCTGGAAATTTTGGCTGCGCTTCCAGTTTTAAGTATTTGGGACTGTTCTTTATATTAACTTAATGGGTTTGCCTGTTTTGAATGAGCATATTTAGTGCAGTGAGACATTATGGTCACTCAATAGAATGTAAGTTGCTTTCATGCACATAATGTTGCAGGCCAGATTCTGACTGATTAATACATTGCAGGTGTCAGCCAAAATACAAAAGGATAAAGAGAAGAGTAAGGGAGTGAATTTATTCCTTCTCTCTGGCTGGCTGCTCTTGGTGGGGGTTGCAGAAGCCACTCTGCAACTGGCTTGGAAAGAGATCCCACTCAGAAACACTACTCTAGAAACAATATTTCTATCATCCTTTCCATCTGCACAAATTATTCCCACTCATGGCACAAAAAAGAAAAAACGACACCAGGCAAAGGGGCCCTTTATGAGGCTCTTGCCAGTCAAAGTACATCTGCCCATTGAAGTTAGGTTTGCACCTGTTTTGGGGGGGTCAGCTGAAACCTTTCCTATTTTGTTGCCCATCTGTACGAAAAAACTCCTCAACCTGTGAAGGCCTGCATAGTAGCTAAGATAAATGTTGTATATTTTCATTGTCTGATTAAATCTTGTCTGAACTATCAGTTGTATAATGAGAAAAGCTGGCTTGCTCTGAGGTGCTAGCTGTCAATGGTTATTGTTAATCATAATCTAACAAACACCAGATACAGTTATTTGGCAATTGAGAAATAACATTTTTCTTATTTAAGGTGATAGGAATGAAGGAAACATAAATCATAACATACTCATTTTCCCATATCTGAAGGTGCATTAAGACTTAATATTTGTCTACATTTCAAGACAACCAATTCACGGTTACTACCAGAAAATTTTACATTTTAAATTGTTACAATAGTTAACATTGCAGAATTCGTTTACTGTTTCTCTTTCCTGGGATAATTCCACCAAATACAGCACTGTTAGATCTTTGAAGAAAGAGCCAGCTCAACCTCACTAAGGAGAATTGCTATAAACATTGTAGACATGCAAATAATGTATATATTATTTTTAATGATTTTATGCCAATTTACACTTCTGAAGCATAATTATGCTACTTTCAACTTTATGTATGTCTGTCAGGAGAACAAATTTTAGTTCTTTTAATAAATTCTCTTTACAGAAAGCCTTCAGAAATATTTCATTGGACTAAGTCCTGATAATGTAAATCATGTCAAGTACCTCCAGAAACCAGATGATAACCATTAAATAAAAATGAAGACAAGTTCAGACCTTGAGAACTTAATTTCATTGGGACCCCTAACATCCTGAAAATTAAGTACACAGGCTAAATTAATTGTATAGCCTCCCACTCACGAGGGGCTTCATCATGGTTTTAAATCACAGCATGGTGCTGTAGGCTAGACAGAGCTGCACTTCCCAGCTGGAGATATTTTGACTGACTCATGGAGTTTGTTGAGCAGACCTTACAACTCTTTGTAGGATGTGATATAACTACATGTTTGCATCCTAGCATGGACAGTGTAAAAGAGAGTGACCTCTCTCTGTTCTCTTTGGGGATCTGAAAAAATCCATTTCATGTGTAGTTCAGGTCTGGCATAATAAAATTTTCCAGAATTAGTTGTGAAAATTAATATTTTCTGCTGGTTTTGGTGGGTTTGCTTTGCTTTGGTTTGGTTTGGTTTTAGAACCATCCTTACCTCCTGTTCTTTAAAAGCAAGCAGTATTTTTCTATATAAAATAGCCTAGAGAAAAACTAGATATAAAACAGCCACTGAGCCACTGTTGTTGGAAAGGAAGCTCAGAAGGATGATACATTGTTTCCTGGTAGCTTCAACGTCAGTTCTTCTCTGGAGAAGAAAAGGCTCTGGAGAGACCTTACAGCAGCCTTCTAGTACCTGAAGGTGCTTACAAGAGAGCTGGAGAGAAACCTTTAACAAGGGCATAGAGTGATAGGACAAGGGGGAATGGCTTTAAACTGAAAAAGGGGAGGTTTAGAGCAGATGTGAGGAAGAAATTCTTTACTATGAGGATGGAACAGGCCCTGAGAAGTTGTGGATGCTCCATCCCTGGAAGTGTTCAAGGCCAGGTTGAATGGGACTTTAAGCAACCTGGTCTAGGGGAAGGTGTCCCTGCCCATGGCAAGGGGTTGTAATGAGATGATCTTTAAGGTCCCTTCCAACGCAAACTATTCTATCATTCTATGATTTCCCATGAAAGGGGTTTTTTTGAAAAGAAAATATTTTCCAGCATTCTCTGTAAACTAATATACCTGTCATGAAACAAGAGGTGACGAGAAAGAAATCGGAAAATTGACATAACAGTCACCATTGATAGCTCAGCGTTGTGAGAACCTCTAACAAATCTACAGAAAAAACAACGTGGGGTTTGCCTGCGTTTTGCGGAGCTGTAGGGTAAGTCCTCCAAATTTGCAACAAAGAACTTTTTCCTGATTTAGAACTACAGAAAAAACCAGTATGACTGAAGTTTCAGGAAGTTTTTGAGAGTGGAAAGGACTCTAATGACATATGTAGCAATGGTTCCTCTAATAAAGGAATTAGTAATACGAAGGTTGTTTCCAAACTCATTGCTTTGATCTTTTTGAGTAGGATCAATACCATGAAGTCAATCAGTTTTTGTGTGAGATGATAAAATCAGTATAGCTTCACTGACTTTGATTACGTTGCACTGACTTTTACCAGTAAAGTTACACAAAGATTAACCTGTGTAAGTGACATTAGAATGAACACCAAGGTCTTTGTCATTGATGTGTCTCTATATCATCAGAGTATAGTTTATAGCCTGCAGTATCTTTATCAACAACATTCAAGGTAAATATAAATATTCAAATAAATATAAATATGTCTATGTGATGCAAACTTAAGCTGCTGCCAGACACCTCTATTTGGATACCACACTTCATTGTTTGGTCTCACTGAACTCTGGCATCCTTTGGACTTGACAGATTAACACATATAAGAAGACATTTGCATATTTATTTTAAACCAGATGTTCTTCGAGCAGTACAGCCAAATTCCCATCATCACCGTAATCATATTGTGTTTTGCTAACATAATGGAGCCATTAAAATTCCACTGCATGCTTCTTTGTTCGGAAGAAAGGGTTATTAAAGAATTTTCCAGGTGAATTCTAAGTGAATCATAATTAAGGAGAAAGAGTCATACCCCTAGCTAATGTTAATTGTCTCTGCTTCTATCACTGAAGGATCTGGCTTATACCAGAGTAAGACTATTTGTTTTGCAATAGCTGTCATCTATAAAACAGAAAAGGTAGTTAGAATAAAGTTTTAAAAACATAGTGTATTATTTATGTTATTAATAAACATAGACTTAGATTTGAGGGGTTTTAAAAAAAAATTCTGAAATTGCAACTTTTTTATTGATTCACATCGTAGATCATTTGGCTTTTTATGTGAAGATCAATATTTGGTAACATTTAGCACAATTAATCACTGTTAAATCAATGAATACAAAGCTCCGGAATGCAAAGAATGAGAGTGACATTGTTTTAAAACTGGAAAAGAAGGTTGCTCTCCACAAAGTGATAAAGAAATAAATCTCATAAAAGAAGGAAATATTTACTTTCTGAGAGAGAAGCCAAGAGTAAGGGGAACTGGGTGAGGTTAGAGACTACATTCAAATACGCTTTTCTGATTCAATGTGACATTGTTTTTCTAAAAGAAAAATTCCAGACAGTCAGAAAGCAGAGGGAATACCCAGGAAAAACATATATTTGGAAGTGCTACTTTGTATTAAAAAAATAATGTCTTGAGGCCAGGAACTGCCCTTTGAATTGTGGCACTTAGAAGTGGGCACAGAAGTCAAAAAATGGCACACCTGGTCATTTATCATTTCTTAAATGATTAAATCATCCTTTCCCAGCTGACTACAAGAGCTGCAGGCAGCAAAATGCATCTCCCAGTGGCTGAGACCCTGAACATCTCATTACAGGTCCTGTATGACACCCAGATGCCAGAGCAGGGGATAAGATTTATCAAAGTTATTACATTTCAAATTTGCTTCAGGGCTGCACACAGTATGAGGCAGTTCAGCCTAAACTGTAACAGACCAGACAGAGGGAAGGAGTGGAATATATTTAAGTAATCCAGAGAATGATGGGTGATAGAGTATCTTAATATCTTATTCTGGCCAAAAGAAGCAAAGGAAAAAAGGCATTGAGTAAAGGAAAGAGGCAAAGATTGATCCACAGTTCAGAAATGGGGCAGGTCTGCTAATGTGGCAACCACCACACCGCTCACTGAAGTAGGAAGGGGCTAATTGATCACTGTCAAAGACCTGTCCAAAAGTCAATGGGAAACTGCTACAGATATGACAGAAAGACAGCTCTTGGCAACCGTGTGAGAAGCTCTCCACTCATGACTTGCACCACCAGACAAAGTTCAGCTCAGGAACATAACTGCTGTTGCAAAACACTGTTGGACACTTCTGAGCAAATGCCTGGCAAATTGTGCTCTCAGGGAAGTAGGGTGGATAAGGTCCACAGCATTTCATTAGGATGTGTTTGTTAAAAAGCTGTGTCTGAAATGTTTGAAAAGTTCAGTATAGACAGGCATGATCTGCTGCAGTAAGTATGAAGCTTTGTCTTTAATGAGATCTCAGTCATGGTAAAGCTGATGTGAGCACAGGGGCACTGAAAAACATTTGAACAGTCTAAGTCTAAAGAAAGCACAACACTGGTGATAGGGAATGGTAACGCTAACCAGAATTTTACCATTCACACAATTTTATCATTCAAAAGAATAATTCTTTGGAAAAGCACTTTCTTCTCTCAATAAGAAACAATGTTTACATAAATATAATATTTTAGAAAATTGGAGTGTAAAGATAACTTCTAAGAAAGTTAGAAACATCTTTTCTGAGAAAGCTAAAAAGGACTTTTCTAGGAAAGTTATCTTTCAACTTTTTACCGGGCCAATGAAAGCCAATTACAAATGAATTCGCTGACTGGTTTTGTGGTATTACCCCTATTTTTTTATGATGGTGAGGAAATGATGCATAAAACTACTAATTCGTGAATGTGTGAGTACTGAAGGTTTCATTCTGGAAAGATCTTCCACTAAACAGCAGATAATTACTCAAAATGTTTTGAAAAGTTTCCCAGTTCAGCTTACACTCACTTTACCACTAAAAGGTTGAGGAAACCAATAAATCAGCCCAAAGAAATGTCCATTTCTAGTCACTAAATTTACAAGAAAAGAATGTGGAGACTTCATTCCTTATGAGTTTTCCTTCCTCTGCATCATTGATTCAGACACAGGCTTGCAAAAATGTTTTACTAAGTTTCTGTGCCCCACAATCTTCAGCCCCTTTTTTTTCAACTATCACTAACATTTTTTCTTCTAATGTCTGCAGTGGACAAGAACTGAAATGGGTTAAACCAGAATGAGTGGGAAGGACGGGAACACATTTTTAGAAACTTTTAGGAACAGTCTTCCCAGTTCATGCTGTTTTGTTAGAATTGCAAAATTTTTTTATTTAACCTTTTATTTAACCTCAGCCTTCAACAATGCCAATCATAATATTAAATTTTTACCAGAGAGGTAGTAGCAATAACTTCACAATGGTCTGAGTTTTGTAAACACTATGTGTGGGTGCCCACATTTATATTGCAAGTGCAAATGACCCACATGTTTGGAGTGAGCAAATACAAGGAATCATGAGAATGGTGAGGAAAACTCGGGTATTTGCAAAAGATTTTTCTCTTCAGTGTTGCTCCTGCCTTTAGTAATAAAAAAATGTAAATTCAAAATTAGGCTGAAATGCTAGGGGGAGAAATCAATAGGCAATTTCCTTTAATGGAACTGCGCTGGATATTGAATGTAATAGTATGAGTGACTACATCTACTGAATCAAATGAGTCCTTGAAGCCTCTGGAGTCCAAGGAAAGCACAGCTCCCTTGAGCTGGCTGTCACACTGCTGTCCTGCAAGGTGATGCCTGGTCACCAGCCGTACATCCAGTCTGGGTTAGCTGTGAACCTGGAACATGAAAAGCTCTGTTCCCAGAGCCAATTGTGTGAGTCTTGGTTTACAGCTTAGCAGTTCAGGAGCTACACGACAGGCACACACATGGCACACAGACCTTGCATGTGCCTTTAACACTGCGTTGGTCTTCCCTTAATATCGCATAGAGATCCCTTAACAAAATCACCACCCTGAAAACAATTCTTTTTATCTCACCCTGGCCAGGCAGAGCCAGCATCTGGAGCTGGTGAGGCCCTTTAGTGTCTTAATCAAGCTACAGTCCATTTCTCTTCAATGTCCTCTTTGGCCTCTGCTACAACCTGGCCGGTTTCTCCATCTTCTGTTTTTCAAAACTTCTGAAAAAAAAAAGGTTTTTCCACTTGAAGGCAAAACACTGTTCAAAATTTTATCTGTGAGTTAAATTCTTTCATTTAGCCCTAGTCTGGAGGGTATTAATAGACATCGTACTAGCAGTAGTATATGTATCCTCACAAAGGTTTTTATTTTACGAAAACAGTCACAGTTATAGCTCTATAATGTTAAAAAAAAGAAAACAAAACACACATGCACACACAAAAAAAAGACAGGATGTTTAATTTCTTCAGCAGATGCCCAAATAATTTCATCCTCTGCTCCTGCATTTCAGATTTCTGCTCCTCAACATTTTCAGACTTTTTCAAAGTAATATAAGGAGCCCATGGAGGCCTTAGAGGGAGTGATCCTGCTCAGAGCTCCCTACCCAAGCACTGAACCACTGCTTCTATTGTCAAGGTCGCAAGTTATTCTGGCATCTCAGTGCTGGGGATGAAGCATTGATTTTTTCATATATTTCTTCTATTAGCAGTAACAGGAGCCTTCTGAGGCTTGCCTGGTAATGTCATTATCAGAAGGTCCATAACCTTGGTGGAACTTGTGGGAGCCACAAAACCAAAATAGTGACCCTGAGGAAATAACACAAGTTCAAGACAGGGGTCTAGATCATCACTCTTTCAAGGAAAGACTGTGGGAGCGGGGCCTGTTTACTCTAGAGATGAGAAGACTGCATGTAAATATTTCAAAGGCCGATGTCAAGAGGATGGTACCAGACTCTTTCAGTGGCACCAAGGGACAGGACGACTAAAACATGAGAAATTCCACCTAGACGTGAGGAGAATTTCTTTACATTGAGAATGGCAGAGCACTGGAATAGACTGCCCGGGGAGGTCGTGGAGTCTCCTTCTTTGGAGACATTCAAAACCCATGTGGATGCGTTCCTGTGTCTAGGTGACCCTGCTTTGGCAGGAGTTTGGACTAGATGATCTCCAGAGTTCCCTCCCAAGCCTAACTATTCTGATTCTCTGATAGGCAGGATTTCCACATACCACTTTCCTAGGAGTTTATCGAGGAGCAGCTGCAGCTAAGCAGTGGAATCAGGTCACCTGTGAAACAATTGGAGCACAAAGTGGAGAGGCTGAGGCAACATGGACCACATCTGCAGCTCTTGTACATTGGTAATTTGGTAGTTTATAGTAATTTGGTAATTTGCACCAGCTGAACTTGAGGCCTTTTGCAAGTTAACTTAGTCCTGCTTTTTCACATTAGGGTTTGTAGTGAAACCATTTGAATAATCCATGATTTAGTGCACCAGTTGGTGAGTGCCAAGTATCCTTACAGTCAGGCACAGCACATGTGGAATGCACACAGAAATTTGTAAGGGTAAAAAAGGAAGCTGTTCTCCCCAGTACAAAAAAAAACATCTTCAGGAACATTACAAATAAAATGCATCCTTAAAACAAAAGCTGTGACTATGCAAGAAGAGGAAAGCATAGTGCTGGAGGAAAGTCAGAGATGTCAGAATATGACCCTTTTTAGCTATAGGATACTTCAGAAATTATTTCACAAGCTTTTACTCTCTGGAATACAAGAAGTTGACTCCAGAGCTCAAGCTGCAAAGAGCAATTGCTATAGCTGAAAGTATTTGTTTCAAAGCACTGTGGAAGTAAATGAAAGTGTCATTTTGCACTAATGTGATAGGCAGCTACTCTGCCTTGTCAGAACAAGCAAAGTCCTGTAAGCTTTATCCCATTGCCACAGGCACTTGGGCACCTCTCTGGAAATCAATCACAGATTGGCCTGAAGAAGAGCAGAGCTGAAACAATGGCACCAGAGTAGAGGACCCCTAATGAAAGCCATTTGCTAGTCCACACCTAGGCTGTCTAGACAGCACCTCCTGTGCTTTGATCACTGATAAACCATTCTAAATGTTACCAGTGCCGCTTTTTTGTTTCTGTTTACAGGCAATCAATAGGCCTCTGGCCATTACCTCTATTTCAAAGCAGTACTTTTCATCTGACTGCAATCAAATAAAAAAGAACAAAGAGATGGGCATTTTGGATATGAGATACTTATTTTCCTGTGATTTATACAATTTCAAATGAAAAGCGAAAACAAAAAAGCAATTGTGAGTGTACATGTGATAAATGTTTCTAATTAGGCATGCTCTCTTAATCAATTTTAAAGTTGAATTCCCTCCCAAACCAGCAAAAATTTAGTGTAATCTTGTATGTGTGTGTGTGTGTGTGTGTGTGTTTGTGCATGTAGATTTTAGAGCCTTTTTCATCTGCACTGGGGCTACAATTCATGTTGCTCTTTTGTGCTGTTTGCTAGTACAGTCATGAACTGCACACGAAATATCCAGGTATTTTTCCAAAAGGTTCTGTTTTATAATTTAATCACAGTACAATTCAAGCCATAGAAACTAAAAAATCTACCCCAAAAAATTGTGTGAATCTCATATCCTATGCTTGCCCAGCATACACTGGCCCATAAATAGCTCAGACTTTTTAGTTATACATACTCTGCTACAAAAGCTTTCTAAGATTTGTCTAAATATTGTTTTGCATGTGGATTTAAACATGTTTTGCCCAAATTCAAGTCCACAAATACCATGTGGTTGCCTTTATCTGGATGTCAGTGCTTGAACTTTAAGCCCTTCTCATCTTTTATCTTCAGCAACTTGAAGTAGTCTGCTTAAATTCAGCCTTTGAAACCCTTCCAGCCCCTCCCTACGTATGTCATACCAGTTCAGACATCTTAAGCCTCAATCACATACATTCTTTAAGAAAACGTAAAAGATCATAAAACCAAGAAGAGATTTAATCTCATAGCTAAATTTGGCTCAACCAGTATATAATTTAAAAACATTTTATTTCTTGTGTAGTAATCCAAAGGCATTTTGGATGCAGCTTAACAACACTAAAAGCCAGTCAGTCTTGTAAGGCTCTGCATTTTTTCTTTTTTCTTGAAAATATTTCTGCTTCAAAACTCAAGTTCAAGACCAACACTTTCTGGCTTATCTGTAATGTCCTAAAGTCATCGACTTCTTTGCTATTTCCTCTTCTCTTCTTTCTGAGGAGTTAAGGAACAATTTGATTAAGTGCTCTCAAAGTTTCTGACCTGATGGAAAAGGGGACAGACACACCCTTTTGACAACAAACTATGCTTAGACTGCTGAAGATGACATACTCTGTAGTCCTGGTTGACCAAATCTTTGACTTCAGGTACTGTAGGATAAAACACCTTGCCTTTGCACAGTATTTTACTCCCTTATAAAAATCTTATTAAGTTAATCAAGATTTACCCTATGGTGACAGTAGAAGTGACAATATATGTGGGTTTTTTTCCCAAGAAAAAAGTAGCAATGCACTAGAAACACTCTCAAAATATCATACAGCAAGGAAGTAGGAAAGCACAGAGGGAAAAAAAAGTAATAATAAACTTGTTTCACAACACAAGTGATGAAGAACAGAGAAACTAAGGCTCTTTCCCAGGGCTATGTACATACCATTCATTTATTAATCCTAACCTGATACTATTCATCCAGGTCCCTTAGAGGATGCACAAAGTTGTCAGAGTTTAATCAAGTCCCTAAATTGTATCACTGATTACAATAGTAGAGGTACCAACTTCATAGAACTCTTCAATTTCATTCCTTTGGCAACATTTTCTTTCAGATTGATGCTATTTAAAGTGAGAGATCCCAAGGTCTCTGCAAAATAAGGCTGAGGGCTGCATAGGAAAATCAATTAACATTTGAAGTTTCACGTATTCACCTCCACTGTTTCTTATCAAAAGTAGGACATGAGTTTTGTCTGACTGAAACAGCTGCTGAAAATTATTTTCCACTCCTAGAGTAATTATAGCAGTTTTAGTAATGGCCTTTTAATGTGAAACTTAAATAACACAGGAGAGAAAAGAGCCAATGGCATCATTTATAAACACACTGTGATTCTTACACATTGACTCAATGGTACAGTGGGATGCACTCACAATCCTCTTATTCTTAGGAATATTTTTATTCTAATTTAATTCAGGAACCATTCCCTCTCCTTGAAGTCAAAAGAGTTAACTGGGTGTAAATCTCCCAGGAATAAATGGAACTGAAAAAGTGCCCCTTGGAATAAGACCAAAACAGCTTTTCCAGAAAGAAAAAACCCTGAAATTCTATGAGTACCCAATGACTTTGTGAACAAACTGCAGATTTGAGCCAAAAAGACATTAAAACACCAGAACTTTGCTTGAATTCAGCTTGTTTTGAATAAAGTTTTTAATTATCTGTGCCTTCAAATTATATGTTTAAACACTCTTTATAACTGGAAAAAGTAGAGAAGTAAGAGCAAGATTGGGAATTTTTGTTCTGTAGCAGTCTTTCTTCTTCTAGCTGCAGTTAGCCATCAGATCTGTCATATGTCATTTTTCAGCTCATTAGGTGGGATTTTGGCAATTTCTGTGTACAGTAAGAGGTATTGAGCAGTTGAAGCGGGGAAGGTCAAATATTAAGAGCAATGTCATCATCCGTAATCGCTTCCAAAGAAAAATTCTTGCGTAATTGTTTAATGCCATGAGCTGACTGTAGTGGGACACACTGGGTTTTGCCAATTTCCATTAACTCTTGAGGCTCACAGCCAGAAGCTGTATGAGCAAAGCAATATGGTAAGATTGGATCAAGCTGTTGTTTTGCTGATATTCCTGTTGCCCCATAATACTGTAATGAGATTCCCCAGCAATGAGGGAGAAGCCTCAGAGAACAACGCAGCACATGGTCCAGTAAGACACCAGAACATACATCCCTTTGCATCTACAGACTGTAAATTGTGCACAGGGCACTGCTCAATTAGCATTTGCATGCTTTGGCCCCAAATCAGCAAACGACTTGCATGTGCATTTTGCTCAGGCAAGTCCCCATGGGATCAATAGCGTTGCTTACGGGTAGGAAGCACGCACATCACTGTGAGCAGCATGGAGGCCTTCCTTGGACAAACATCTGCAATGACAAACATGGGATAAAATCCCTCCCTGCTGCAAATCAGCAACTCCTAGTGTTAGCTGTGGGATGGTCTGGCACTGTGTGTGCTATGCCAACAGCCAAGACAAGGAAGGTTTTTAAAACACAAAGTAATTCTTCCCAATCCCAACTGTTTCTTCTAATGGGCTATTTTGTGGTAAAGTTGTTTCAAGAAAATTCATAGGTTTTCTGAGAATGTTTCAATGCTACAGGCAGAACTGACTTTCAAGATTCATCAGTATAAAGTAATTAACTGGAGTAACTCAAGTGGAACAGATTGTCCCAGGAAGGCTCTCTGGTGTGCGTGTATAGATGCTCCAGTCCAGATTAAGTGAGTTGTAGTCCAGATCGTACTGTGTTCAGAAGCCTGAGGGTAATTACTCTGCAATAATTTAGTCTCTTTTTAAACCTTGGCTTTAAACTGCTCTTATTAAATCAGTACCAGTAAATCACACAGTTTTTTTAAGTGGAATATTTACGTTCAAGTAAACCAAATTTATGATTTATAAACTAGTTTATTTTGCATTGAAATACCAAATCATGGTTGAGGGACAGTAATTTTCATCTGAAGGATAGAAATTAACAGCAAAAGAGCAATAATTTTTTAAACCACTGAAAATAGATAGATGACAATGTCCTTTGTCTTGCATTTGCTAAATGTGTGTACACAGATTTTAACATGGGTTCAGATGATACACTGTGTCATCAATCAGTTGTAAAGCTGGGCCTCAGAATCCAACAGATTTTTACAAGAAATTAAAACTTGCAATTTAAAATTCAGATTTTATTGTAACAACATATCTCATTCTAGACCAAACACATTCTAAAAGTATTTTGTTTACATATAAATCTTTACGAACTATACATACAACCAACAATACACAAATTATATCAATGTTACAAAACTCCTGCAACTTCAAAAAAGGATGCTTTTATATGTCAATTTTTTCCTTGAAAATTGTAACATCAAACAGTCTAGGCAGTGAAATACCAAGCAAAGCCTACCAAACCCCCAGAAATTCTAGATTTGAAAACAAAATTCAATCCATCTGTAAGACTGAAGAGGGAATTTTTATGTGTGAGGATTTGTCTTTCTCATAATAACTCTTTCAGCACAAGAAGACTAAATTCTCTCAAGGTACTAGGTAGTTTTTGGCTGTTCTGAAAGAATCACCTGTGTAGCACTTTATGGACTTATATTACTGACCTTTTGATAACAGAAACACCTACATTCATAGGCAGGAGGGGGAAAATATCTTGTATAACCTTTGTAAATATACTTCAGTCCAATTTTCTGCATCTAGAACAAATAAAACTGTACAAAACCTGGCTGAAATTCTGGCCAGTGGGAAATCAACACAGAGATCACTGTTCATTTCATTGTGGACCAAGGTTTTATTTTCAGATTTCCTCTCTGTTTTCTAGTTTGTAATAGATAATGTGGCATTTTTACAGATTTCTATGTAATGAAGACACAGAAGTAGGCAACCCTGAGGTGATCCTGAGTCCACAGCAGGAGCCATGTACACATCTGAGCAGGGGATGCAGAAAAAGTTGTCATGATTGAAGAGAAATGTGTGGTTGTAGTTTCTCATTTCCAAATCAGCTTTTGGATAGGTGATGTAGTAGCAAGTAGAGTTAACATTAGGGATTTGTCCTAATAGATGGGTCAGGTAATAAGTTCAGAAATGTATTGGATACAGAAGCGTGTAGGTACATTCATCCTTCTGTATACACAGACAGTACCACGACATAGCTTTGAGGAAGAAAGCAGATATATATCACTTGACCTATAAAATTGCCCAACAAAATGTAATAATTTCTTCTATGCAAAATCTTATAACTCTAAAGACACTTAGTCCTACCATTATCAGAGGTAGTGAGGACTAAAAAGCACATTAATTTAGCTGTTTCCACTCGAGGCAAGTCTGTATCTGAATGAAGAGCAAGGGATTTTTTGTTGTTTTGCTTGAAAAAAATGGAACAAATGATTTCTTTGTTGAAGCTTAATTAAAAGCAGATAAAAATCAAGAAAATATTTCTTGCATTCTTTCAAATTGAACAAAATGTTCCTGCAATTGTGAGCTGAAAAGGAGCTGTCTTTCTGTTTGTTAAAGAGAGACTGAAGATGCATTGTGCAACCTTATCTATATCTACCCCATCTGTCACCTAATCCTGTTAAAAACAAGGATGCTTGTTCAATTCAACCCTTCCCAACAAAAATGCACCATCATAGACATAAATGAGCTAGTACTTTTGCACAGTCCATTTCTATAGTTTAGGTAATAGCAGCATTCCTGAATAAATAGTTGTGAAGATAAAACAATTTTAGCATGGAAGGATAATCATGTAATCCCAAAGGAATAAGAATTACAGGAAAAACTTGCCCCCCATGACATTCATCTTCTCGAGAGACATACCCAGATGATACTGAAGGGAAACGACAAAAAACCCCTGTGGTATAAATTATGCACCAGCGATTGCATTTCCAAGGTGTTCTAAAAGTATTAAGTTGAATAGGAAGCTGCATCATCGAATTTATCTCTTCATATCTGTTCCCGCAGTGTCATGGCACGAATCTTGTAGACAAGTTTAGAAAGAAGTGGTTATAATGCCAAAAAGTGTAATCATGGATTCTGAAGGTACTTGTTTTACACTTTTCTACACAATGATTGTTGAGTATGTGATACAAGAAGACATTGCTCCCAGCTGTAATTCACTCGACCCTGCGTTCCTCGGCATCACACGTAAACGCTTAGCGGGAGTAACAGGTTAACAAAGCATTGGCAAATGGCTTCTTTGTTCATGTTGTTGCAAAAATAAGCAGACAGGGAAACTGGGGCAGAGGACTGGTTTAAATTCTGTAACATGTAAAATAATTTCTCGTTAATTAATTCAGTCATTAGTAGCAGTCTCCCTGAGGGTAGTGTGACCTGAACAGGATATCACAATTACAGCACTCGTTCCTCTTTTTAAGCTTGTTGGTATTTGACATGAAGAATTTATCAAAAAAGACACAGACATCTCTGTTCAGCAAACTCTTATGCAGGTCTTCCTGACTTCCCTTACACATTGATTCTCATTTATTCTCCTAGTGGGCAAGGTCTGTAGGAGCACTTAAAGTCACTGTACCTCTTCCTTTTCAATGCATATAAGACCTCTATTACTGTAGAACTGGCATGCCTACCTACCAAAACTTCAATCCCAAATACTGGATTAAGGTTATATTTTCAAAAGTAGTTAGGTATCTAAAAATGGGAAATATTTAAATATTTTTAAAATTCTGATTCCATGACGGAGTGATACAAGAAGGCAACAAGAAAACAGGGACTGAAGCCATAAGGTAGTATTCATTTGCCACTACACTTAGTCTTCGTGGGTTTGTTGTGTGCATGGGTGGTTGGCCCATGGTGGCAGAGAATTGTGCACAGACACCAGTCACTATTTCACTCTGTGTCCTGGCCCCAAGCCACACCACCAACCATCACTCTGCTCCTGGACACAAATAACTGTAATTTAGGCAATACCAGGCTATATTCTTGAAAGGTAAGAAGTGGTTCAAGACAGAAATTACTGGGAGCTGCCCCCCAAAAAAACCCCTGAAATGCTCAGTCCTCTCCTGGAGGTCTCCAACCCTTCAAAAACTAAAAAGAGGAGGAAGAAAAGCAGTATTAAGTTGCAGAGATCAACAGAAGAGAAGCTCCGTACTCCTAGTGAAGTATCTCTGAATTTCTCTGAAGACTTGATGATGTGTTCTGCCCTCCTTCGTCTGATTCATATGAAAGCATTAACTCTTGTGAACAGAACATGCCACCTCCATTACCAAAGAGTTGCTGAAAGCTCTAAGTTTTGCTTTATTGCAATGCATTTAATGTTATCTCAAGCAGCTTTCAGCATCTCTGTGCAAGAGAATAAATCACTGCTTTGTAAGGTGTGTCTTGGGTCCCATAGGACACTACTCTGTGCCCAAAGGGTGCCACATACTGTGTTGCAACATGAAATATGCAGTGAAATACTCACAGGAAAAATACTGTTTCAGGAAACAGATTATTGTACATGCACAAAGTTCAGTCAGAGTCAGATTCTTTCCCACAGTGTTGGACTTTGATTTCTTTCCTGCTTCAGCAGTGAAGAAGAGGGTTTGAGGGCCTTAGACAGTCTGAGAATATTGAACTTGGAGAAAGCTTTAGATGAGTCTGTCCTTGACACAGGATGAGTGAAACATAAACCATGTCAGATTCTTTATCATTGGTAGCAGGTAGTGACATATACAAGGCAAAGGTGTTCAACCCAATATTTTAGGGTCATTTTAGAGCAACCATTATAAATTGTAATTTTATGACACAAAGCAACATAAGAAAACTTCTTCCTGTCCAGTATTGACTGGTTATGGAGAGCATGGAAATGGCTTCTTGCATTCATTGTTTTCAGCTTCTCTTTACTTTTCTCTTGTCCTATGAAGATTTTTTCTAGTCATTCAAATATGTCCTTTAAATCTCTAAAAATATATATTTATTCATATGACTCTTTCAAGAAAAAAATCAGGGCCATGAATAGGCAGAGCAAACCTTCTCCATCTTAACTGACCATGTCCTTCTGAATAAAGCAGCAAACTGCCAAGACTGAAGCTCTCCTCCTGTAGATGGTCAAACCCTTTATGTACATATATGAGGATTTCGGATGAATGCTGTGAAACTTCTCATGTGAACATTCACTGAGTCAGGCATTTAATTTGCAAGTGCATCAAATTCTTAAAGTGCATCAGGAAAGTACTAGGAGTTCTAACATAAAATATTTTGTCTGAGGGTCAGACAATCTATAGGAGTTACAGGAATATAGAGGAATGACTCTTATAGGGACACTGAAATCACGTTCCTCATTTTTCAAAAGAGAGGGAAGACCCAGGATGACCAAGGAAGTTAAAGTTCTCAGGATGTGGTTATATCTAGTTGAACAGAGGTACAAAGAGACAGCTTTAATTAGGATTCACTGCACAACAAACAAGACTTACCTAGCTGGAGACTGAGCATGGTTGTATGAGGTGGCAAAAAATACTTCTGGTCAAGTCCTGCTAGGGCAAGATTACTCCTTGTAAATGAAATATAGAGGAAAGTCATTGACTGAAAGCCACAAATATAGTTTTGTTCACTGATCTTTGATAGGAATTCAGTAGCTGCTACCAATCTCTGAAATGGTCTCTTGCTGCTCTGAAAACACCTTAAGTTCATGTGCTTTACCCATCATAAAAGTATCCTAAAACTGTCAAGGTTTGGAATTTTCTCAGTATGGAATCTTTAAGGTACCCTGTAGAGTCTTTCTGCAGAAATTGGTGATAATAGTGGCATCAAGAGGCTCAATAAGTCTTTGAAAGCTAGGCCATTTAATCTGTTGTGAATACATGGAGTATGATCCACAGAATTTACGAGCCTGTAACTCATTCCATAAATCAATGGCATCATTGTCTCCACAAAAAGCAGTGACTGTTGCACTAACAGACAACATCTGACTCTCCCTGATGTTGTTAAGGGGTCTTTCTGAAAATATGTGGTCAGAGTTTCAATGAAAAACTTTCTGACCACATTTTATCATGATAATGACCAACACAGCCAGTCTAGATTATAGCTGCAAATAACAATTTAACCAAAGAATTTTATCCAATGGAAAAATCAATACAGTTTGCAATGAGTGCATGTCTTAATAGCCACAGGGCAGCCACTAATATTGTCATTAAAGACATTCTTGCCTTTACTAATTTATGTTTTTCCTCTTAAAAAAAAATCTATGTGAGCAATAATCATAAGGGAACACCTCTACATTCATTTGCTTTTCAAATGTGCCTAAATTATTTAGTTTGTCTAATGAATTTGTCTTGTACTAAGATCTTTGCTATCAGCCCTTGCCCTGTAGCCCTACCTGGCATTGTTGTCGATAGTAGTGTTGACTGAGTGAGAACTGAGTGTTTGGGGACAATGTTAATTGGAAAATTCAAGAAGTGAACAAGCCATCTACATCTGTGTGTTGACTAAAAACACACTAAAGTGACAGAATATTATCTACGTGTTTAACCATGAAACGTTATTTTTAATGTCTCAAAATGTGTGCATACCAAAGAACTTTCATGTCTGAGGTTTCTACCCCAATTAGGGCTTTATATATGTAGTTTCTATGAAAATGGAAGGAAGCAGAACAGCTCAGTCCACCTGGGATCCTCACTCTCTTCCCACAGTGTGAATGATCCCAAAAGTTCAGAGTGAATCTATTTAGTCCTTCTATAGTTCTCATTACATGTTTTTACAGGAATATTATAGAAACTGTCTATGCAGCTTCTTGAGTGTAATGTCAGAGCAGAAGAACAACTGAAAAAAGCAACTATTACTGAAGGAAAGGGATGTTCAATTTGGAGCATCCCAGTACGTGTATCCATCCATCTTACTCTTTACAACCCTTTCCTGCCTCAGTCCAGGTCTTCCACCGTGGTCTCAGGAAGACTCTTGGGGTAGCACTGCTTTCAAAGCACAAAATCAGTGAAGTGCCACTTCACACAGTCAAATGAAGAAATTAAGAATCATGCCAACATCAACAAAAATGGGCTTAGAAATCAGTCTTCTAGCTGCCAGCTTAACAGAAATCATAGTCTTAAGATATATTAAATAATAAATGCATTTGAAAATCACATCTATGAAAACAATGAAAAACTATTTCTTAAACAAAGCAATCAATATTAATGGTCTGATATTTAATAACTGGTGTAAATTTGCCACATTATCAGTGCATCTACTACAGAAAGATGTTCTGGCACAGACACTAGAAATTATTTGGTGGAGGAACTTCTTGTTCAGAAAAGGTTATATACATTGTAGAGTCCCAGGCCTACCACAACAGACCTGTCCTGATTATTAATATTCTAAAATATTAAATCCAGTAAGAGAACTGAAAAAAAAGACAAAAAATTGGGTATCAAGACACTGTCCACTTAAGAAGGAAACAGTGATCCTCATGCTCACCACTCTAGGGGCTCCCCTGGGTTTGTTTGTCAGAGTTATCAGGAAACAAATAAGAATGAGTTGATGGTGAAGGACCTTCTCAATTGAGGTTTGTCCTGCTGCCACAATCTATACAAATTTGTTCTAAAATTTAGTATTTCTGCTTTTTATTTTTTCCCCAGTAAAACTCATGAGGGTTTCCCCAATAAGACCCATGAGGGTTTCAAGATGATCTAAGTTTTGGACCATCTTGAAAATTCTGATGATGGTCTCCCTTATCTTTCTGGCTTCTATGTGAACAGAATCATGCATGGGAACAAAGGATTTGGAAGAATGGAGAGCTAAACAATTCCCAAGAAAAAACATTCAGATCACTTCTTACTTGCATATCGGGACAGATTTACACAACAGGGGAGGGATGGGTTGTACTTAAGCACAGCCCAGCTGAATGCAGTCCTGTACCAAGTATGTTTGGGAGATAATTTACCTGAACAGAAGGCTGGCAAAGCCAAAAATACATAAGAGAAAAAAAACAAAGCCAAGGAAGTTATTGCACCTAAGTAAAACTGTTTGGTATATATTCCTCAGTTGTACAGAAATGGACTCTTTTCCCTCCAGATTTAAAAATAATTGTCAGTCTGCCAGCCCAAGTGTTTATGACATTTTGAATAGGAGTTGAGTAAAAATGTAAATGTGGAAAGAACAGTACTTTTTCGAAAAAACCTACCTACAAAACTAGTACAGAGTACTGATTATGGGAAAAACCCTATCAAACTCTTTAAGCATGTTATGCGGTGATATAACACAGGATATTCCTAGAAGCAAAAAACACATTATACTTTGTACACTCTACAGAGCAACTCAGTGCAAGTATGACATTGAATAACTTAAATCAAATATGTTTTCTGATCAAAAGAATTGTGTTCCTATTGGCCTGGTTTTTAAGATATGGATACAAAAATTTTCATGGAAGATCATAGGCTTCCAGAAATATCTAGTTTATTTGAAAAAACGCATAAAGTTACCTTGTGAACTGTATTTGTATTGATTCCCTGTCTTGGCTGGGGGATGGAAGAACAGGAAGGATGTTCTGGTGGTGATTGCTCATTTTATCAGCTCTAAAGAGCTCTGCTTTATTAGGGGTCAGAGACAGCTTATTTTAAAGAACTCAAAGAAGAGTAGCTCTTCCCTCAGCATTAACTTCCTGCTCAAATTAATTCAGGCCAATTTGCAGGTTCGAAAGGCAACTGCTGAAAGGAAGGCTTAGTGGGGCTGGAATGAATGAGCCCAGGCTGATACTGCCAGGTGGCCTAAAACCAGATTAGTTGAAATAAAGTTCTTAAAGAAGCAGTACTGTAGCTTAAGCAGCTATCCCTGTTGTTTATTCTGAGACACTGACAGGGCGAACATGGTATTTCTTAGATATTTCCTTTGCCACAGACACCACTTTGGGAACTTGGGAACTACTACTGTGAACTCCAGATATCAAAAGACTGTGCTGAAACTCCTAAAAAGGTACTTTGGGGGTCACAGAGAAATCTTGGGTTTGTGCTTTTAACCTGTGCTTGGCAATGGGTGTAGCCTTAACATCATGCTTTCTGTGACTATTCCTTCCCTACACAGTCAAATAGGATTGCTCTCTTGTGTGGCGATGGAAAGGACAGCAGTTCCTCCCAAGCACGTGCAGATTGTGACATGGTTTATACATGTCTCAGCTTACTGGGAAGCATGTCAGAAACATGCACAAAATCTGCTTCTCAGCATAAAACTGATTTCCTCCTTGCCGTGGAGCAACCCATGGCCCTAAATTTTTAGCATACTTGGGTAGAAGGTCCACTAACAGAGGTGGAAATTTTGCTAGGCCAACCGTGACGCTAATACTCTGCTTATCCAGACCCTCTTGTGAATATCTTTACAAACCCCTGCATTATAGGTTCACAAACAAAATGCCACTTGAAGCATATACCTACCAACTATAATCCTCCACATGAAACGACTTGTTGAATTTCATCATGCTGTTGAAAAAATGCTGGAGATGGCAGATGAGAAACTTTAACATTACTGTCAATACCCTAAAACTCCTGAGTGAGCATTAGGAGGAAAATAAGTTGTCATAATGTTGCCTGAAGCAGGAGATTCTATTTTACACCATGGTTGCGTGTTTCCTGGAAGAGAAAGAGTTTGTGTGCAAGTGTGTAGGCATGGATAAAACACGAGGCATAGTTGTGCTAATACCTATTCACTGGAAGCTGAGAGCTTGCTTAATTGCTAATCAGAGCTGCTAATTTTTTTTTTCTTTGTACCACAGGGAGCTGGTTAAGCATCATTTTGCCAGAAATAAGGCTGCTATTTTAAAATAAATAATTAGAGCAAGCACAGTTCCAATTGAGGCATAGAAGACATTTATTTTGGTCTCAAAGACTCTGCTATTTAATTAATTTTTTGAATACATTCAGGGAAAAAAAGAGAGAGAGAAAAAGAGAATTTGCCTCATGAGAAAGGCAAGGAAGTACAATACTTATGGACAGAGTTATGAGAGAGAAAAAAGGAGTAAAATTTTCAAAAGACTCATTATTTATAATTTTTAATTGATGGAAGATGGAGGTTTTCTAAGAAAATTCAATTGTTTTGCACTATAAGAAACAGAGGGCTTCTAAAAGACCTCAGTGTGCTCAGTGATGATTAGAGGGGAGGTTTTCTTGTGAATAAAGTATTTTGATTTTTAAGTTTCCTACTCTAAATTGTATTGAAAACCCTAAAGAGTTTTCTTAGGTTGTTGAGTATGTTCAGAGAGGCTGTAAGCCATGGAGTTGGCTGGCTAGTGAGCTTCTCAAGGTCTGGCCAGGGGTGAAAGAGGTGCTGCCATTTCCTGTGATCTTTGAGACCAGCCAGCCAGACCACACACTTCTGGAATTTTGTGGAAATGGGTAAATAACCAAGGCAATGAATAAAAAATCCACCATCTACAAAAATCTTTGCTTCTTCAGAGAACTTTTAGCTCCTGGACTGCATTTGTTTTGTTCCCACACGGCCTGGAATTGTGGGCTAGGGAGCTGAATACAAGAGCAAGACCTCGAGTAGATTCCCTTCATGAAACAGCCCATTTTCCATCAATATACTTTAAAGAATTTACCCAGAATGTTCAATTTCCAACAAAGCACCGTGATGCCACAGATATCCACGTGCACTTTCAGGTGCCCCAAATTCCCAAAACAAGGTGCTGGAGCCAAGCCCCAGGTTGCTGCCAGGAAGAGTTCTGAAGGCAAAGCCAGCCATCACGTGCAGAACACAACCACATTACTTGATTCCTAGCTATTGGTTAGTTTTAAGACTTAGACATTGACTTTCCCAACTCACATAAACCTGATATGAATTGTAACTCAAATGTCCAAATGTTGGCTGCCAATGAAATTTGGACAACCTATTTCTGACATAATTATTTAAAAAGTCACCCTATGTGCCTTAACCAGTCCCATCCTGCTAATTGCCATGTAACCAGAAACTGAACCCAGACCTCCTAAGGCACAAACGCCCTATTTTTCTAAAGTTGCAGTTTTTGGCATAATATCGTTATAACTGGATTTTCTCCATGAGTACAATAGTTTTACTTGTATCCTAAACACCAAACCCCAAAAAGCAAATTAAAAACTTAGAGGGCTTTATAAATATACTTGCCAAACTCAAGTCATGAAGCTATCCACTGGCCTACAAACAAGAGAAACATCTTTTCAAAGCTGCTGCGCTTGTTTTCAGAATTCTTTGAAAAAAATACTCCTGAGTGAATAATTTATAATAATGAAAGTATGTAAAAAATATTGCTTCTTTTACTGTTTGGATAATTTTGTTGAACATATAGGAGGTTTTTTTCCATTAGTCTTGGAACTTAGTTCACACAGCTTTTCTTTTCAATTTTTCATTTACCTCATATCTGAAATTTCCTCTGTGTTATTGAATTGTTGGCAAGAGTAACTATTTGTGTTTCCTGATAGACTAAACAAAAATTTCTTTTTTTTTTAATGTTATCACAGAAGAGAAATTTGTTTCTGTTTTCCATCCTCATTCTTTAACAATTTTAGTCACATCATCCTATGAGTTCAGCTTTCATTTTAGCAAAACACAGAGAATGTATGGGGTAAAGCAAATTCATTTAGAAGTTTATTTGCATACTGTTTTTTCTTCTAGATATTTAACCAACTTCTTAAAAAACAAATTATATTAGATTACTGCTTAATGAAGAATTATATTTTACCAGGGCTAACTTTTTCCGCAGTGACGTAAAGAAAGCTGAGGAAAATGATGTGACCTGGGAACAATTGCCATATTTTAAGCCTGTGGCAGCTTCTTTGCAGCAGTGGACTAAGGCTTAGGAACCAATGCAAAGCGAAACATTAAATAGGGTATAAGTTGTTTTCAGTCTTCTTGTGCCTTGGTGAAATTTGAAGTCTATTCTCAGTGGTTGCTCTTACTAATTTAAAAATTCAAAAGCCTCACTGCATTGTGCATGTCACTTTTTACCACAAGAGTCACATTATAGTTACTATAATTGCTCTCTGGAAGTCAGATATAAGCCTGTGTTTAAAGGAACACATTTTTATAAAACTTTAATTACGGCATTGTTACAGATTGTTCTACCAAACTAAGTAACTCAGCCTGATGTCTTTTTCTTAAAGGAAGCTGTGTTGGAATTATGTTTGCTAACTTCTCTTCAAGGTGAATCAAATTTTCAACACGACCCTCTGGAAGCATTCCACAAAAAGTGGAGCCTTTTCCACATATAATCATATGCTAAAGGGTAAGATGCAAGGTGGGTTTCTGGCACCTTCCTGATGCTCACATGACGGTATTTGGATCTTCAGCTGGTGGGAACAAGCACAGCATTAATATGTAATGCTGGGAGTTTCTCTCACTACTGCTGATTGAAAGATTTGACCCATTAATTGAAGGATAATTGGAAGACTACTTTGAAAGGTCTCTTGGGGAAACCAAGCCAGAACAATGAGAATGTGTGAATATTTCTTTTTCTTTACAGCTACTCTTCAAGGAAAATGTTCTTCACTCCTAAATTCAAGTTCAAAGTGGCTGGAAAACATGTGGCATGAATGTAGATCCTATGGAAGTGGAGCTGCGTTGGCATGAGATGATGGGTAAACAAGACCTTCTACAGGAATGCGTGAGGCTCTTGGCAACATCAGTGGCATGTCCTGGCAGTTTCAGGCCTGGCAGTTTCAGTTCAGTGATGTTTCCCAATGGAGACTTGACACTATTCAAAAGCATGCATCTTCTCTTGCCAGTGAGCCATTCCCAACATTTCCTCTCAGTGCAGACAGCATGTGTTGCGTTCGCCTGGCTGGCTGCCAGATGAAGACTTGGTGTGCAGTTCACAAGCCCAGGAAGGTTGATCAAAATCACTCTAGTCCCCAAAACCAAGTTTTGATAGGAATCTAAGCCCGTTTGTGGAAAGAAGGCTGTTTGCCTGTATTTATTTAATTCATAGCCAAACAGTCCACAGCACTGGGCCATGTCACAGTGGTGTTTTACACAGTCACCTCTGCCTAGACAATGAAAACTCTGTGTTAGCAATAAAACTATTTCATGGAAATAGTAGTAGTGTAGTCAGCTGAGGATTTTCACAGTGGCCTAAGCTTTGAAACTAATTCTTTTTGACTACTAAAACTGAAAAATGTTCCTTTTCTGAAATGTTCACATCAACAGTATGAAACCTTTTATTATGTCAAATGGTATGATTTTTAAAGGCAGGTAGATATATAAAATGTACTTAATCCCAGGAGCATATTTTTTTTCTAGTGCTTAATACCAGGCAACAAGGGAAGGAGGGAAAGTAAAAACTGAAAATAGAATGTGAAATATGAACTAAGTGTCTTTGGTGCAGAGTCAATTATATTACTAATTACAGCCAATGGCTATGACACTTTTTTTACACCCCCCTCCATTCTCCGACTCCTTTACTGTGCTCACAAGGTTTTTCCCAGAAATATTTATTCATCTGTAAGCTATGGAGCAAAGCTGCAGAGCTCTAGAGCCCATCTCTGCGCCTTGCTGAGGCACCCCAGCTAGCACAGTCCCTTCCTGCTCCCAGCCACTGGCTGCTGAGGAAATGCGTTGGCGCCGGTGGTGTGTCTCAGTCCCACATAGAACTGAAACAGCAGGAAGGACCTGAAAAAGAGGCAAGTGTCTGGTAGAAATGAAACTAAGTGAGGAGCTAAAAACTGCCCTTTCATGCGCTTTGCCAGCTAGCTACACAGGCAAAGGGGTGCTTGGAACAGTCACAAGAACCTGAACAGACAATCTAGAAACAACATACATATATCTAATAGCTATGTATTTCTAGTACATATATAATATATCTAACAGATATGAATAAAATAAACAACATATGCATCTAATACCTTACACTTCTATAAATGTAGCTCTGTGCTGCAATTACTTTTTCAGTTGCCTAAGTATTTTAAGAATAAGAAAGAAAGGAAAAGATAGCATCAAAAATCAAAACTCTTCCATAAGTTTAACATCAAAAAAATAGCTTCTTTTGTCTTTAAATAATATTTCTGAAATTTAAAATAGAAAGAAACTGCTTTCAAAACCCTGCTGATATATTAAAATCTGAAAAATGCAGGAGACCTATCATACCCTGACATATTCATTGCTCTTGAGAAGGACTGCAGCTCCAGAGCTACACTGGGTTTTCCCCAGAGAAGCTCCCAGCATGTGCTGTAGGAATACTTCCAAGAAGGTAATAGAGCCTTCCTAAAGAATAAGAAGGAAGCATATGTAAGGAAAAGGAGTTTTGTCATTTACGTACACAGAAAATTACCCATCCAAGGAGATGAACTATTCTTTTCCTTAACCATTATTTATACCTATGTTGTTTCTGCTGATGACCTCTGTTCCTCTCCAAATTTCCCACCACCTTTACCTCCAAACACTTTATTTTTGCCTATCATGTTAGATATTTATTCTTCCCAATTGCCACCTTTCTATGGGATACGCAATGTAAATAGTGAATATAAAATATAGAGTAAAAAATTCCCCCTTTAATCACAACTGTACAACTTCTAAGGTGCGTGTGGACCATCACTCCTGTATGTTATTGTTCATGTTTGGATTTTGTGTCTGTTGTAGTTATGCACAAAATACTTTGCAAATTAAAATGGCTCATTAATGTTATTTGTACGGTGCCAAGCAAAATGAGTCTTCAATACTAGTATTTAAATCAGGAAAAACAATAAAGAAAAAAGGAGAGGGGGAGGGGAGCAGCACTGATTAATGACAGAGCTGATCTAGTCTGACCTAAGATGTGTACCAGCAAAGCTGTAAGGCAATTGCCACCTCTCTTTCTGGGTTTCTGTGGCCAGGACTACCCACTGATTTTGGAGTCAGGGACTGGAAAAAGCAGTCAAAGAAAATTAGAAAATTATGATCCCCAGTGTATTTATTTTGAAGCTGCATTGTAGTACAAGTTCAAATGTTGTTTAAGACCTCAGAATCATATCTAAAAAATATCATTACCATTGACACTACTGGTGTGGTCTCCAAGTTACAGGCAATAATACTGGAATTAGAAAAATTTACAGAATTAATGAAGTAATATGGATAGTCTCAGCATCTCTGGGGAAGTGGTAGAAAGATCTCAATGCTCTAGATGTTCCTGTGAACAATCAGGGTCCAAGCCAACAATGGAAGTGCTCAGGACCAAGTTGGACCAGGCCCTGAGCAACACAGTCTAGTGGAAGATGTCCCTTCCCATGGCAGAGGGGTAGAAATTAGACAGTCTTTAAGGTCCATTCCATCAGAATTTATTCTAGGATTCTATGACAGACACTGTTGTAAGGTTCCCTTTAGCAAAAGAAGCAATATCCTATTTTGCAGCAGTGCTTTGATTTGTAGGTATATTCTATGTAAAACAGTGGTGATAGCACAAAGCCAGGGTGTGGGAGAGTAGGTTTGGTTGCTTCTTCAGTCTGAAGAGATTTCCCAATTTTCTGTGTAAAGGTTCAGATATTTTAGCTGATTGTGACTTTCCTGATAACTGAGAGACATGGATTTGATATGATATAGGATCAGATCCTCAAATATCTTTAAACATAGCTCCCAGATGCAATGGCAAGTAAGACTACAGGAATATAAACATCTTTGATAGACATAGAATCAAGCAAAACAGATTCAGCTGACATGGCATTTCTGAATGATGAAAACTCACACGTCTGATTTTCCTCACTCCTCCTCTCCATCACAAGATATCTGGGCATAAGAGCCCATTTTCCTGCTATGTCTGGTCAAGGCACAATGCAGTCAGGCTTTTAGTTCAGACGAAGTCCTCAGTGCACATGTACAATGCAAATAATATCAATAATACAAAGAAAACTACATGTTTAATAAATGAAAATGTCTGCGTTGAATATGATTTTATTTTGAGCTTGTTTTTCTCTATCTTCAATGTTTTCTTTTTCTAGCTATTCCTCAAATACATCTATGCTCTTAGTATAGAATTATGCTATGTGTGAAGAGATAAATTTTCTCTTTTTATGTATTGAAAGAGAACATAAACCTAGTGGAAGCCCTTAGCAAAGTAATGCAATCTGATATGATGCCTCAGCTGAACAGAACTTAACATTACCTTTCTTATCCCAATTTTATAGTTTTCACTGCATGTCATTTCTTAATAAAACTACCTACAGTCAGTCTCTGTTGATTATGGATATTCAGAGATATGGACATGACATATAATTAATACAGCCTTTCTTTCCTCTTTCTGTTTCAGATTATAGACCTAGATTTTGGACAAGTGTATAAATTTTGTATTATAGCATGAGAAGCAATTAATCCCATTAATAAGCAATAATTCATATAATTCAGATCATGGGCTGTCACTCTGAATTACTTCATTAGCCAGCTTTTTACCGTAGGCTAAAAAGCCAGCTTCATTAATTCTGTAGAAGGCTTATTTTCTTCTCTTGAAAAAACACAGTCGAGACCACTTAAAGGAATACTCCTCTTAACAACAGATACCATCCAAGAAAAAATTATTCAGCAGCAAGTCTCCATACATGTTAAAGTTATTTAAAAGATAAAACATTTAGATCACATTTATGTATGGAATAAATGTCACCAGAAATATAGCTGTTATGAATAATGATTTTCTTCATTATGAAGGACCCCAGTTATGGTCTGGACTTGATAATGAGCATATCATGCTCACATGGAGTTGAATATACTTATTACAAATCATTTTAATGATGCATTAACTTTTAATTAGATCTGCACTTCAAATTAAATATACAGTGAGGTGAATACAAGTGGAATGAGAAAGGGAATCTTGGATAAGGTTTCCCCATATTAATTTTATCTCTTCTGAGCTGTGACATTAACACACATTTTACTGAACACCTTCCTTATTATGTTACATCTTGGGAGTCACAGTGAAAAGTATCAGGGACGAATATGGTTTTCAAGTGCTACCAGGATTATGGTTTTCAATGGTTTCCCTGTGTGGATCTTCAGGCAAGTAAAGGGAATTCTGCAAATCCTATGTCTTATCTATAATTCATAATACTAAAAAAAGATATTTATTAGTAGTACAAAATGAAGAGGAATATAACCTTAACTTGCTTCATTGAATTAAGAGAGATGAGTCTGGGATTGAAACGTTACTCTCTGTGAGTAAAGATGGTTAGCTTGTGGGGTTGTAAGAACTATTATCTTCCAATGAAGAAGTTAATGAATAAAATACCACCTTCTACTATGAAGTCTGAAAATGTGACTGCCCTTATACTGGTTTTTTGTAAGACACAAATGAGACATTGTCTTTTCATCTTGTTTGTGCATATTGTGGTACCTGTAAATTGTCCATGAACTAGGAACAACAAAATAAATTGTATGTCAATAAGCCAGAATTACTTTTATGATTGAATGACAGTAGAGAACACTCTCTCTATATTTTGTTCTCTATTTATAATGAGTTAGATAATGCCCTGCCAGGCATGACACTGAAATCTTTCCATTATATGTCCTTAATACTCACCTCTTTCATTATTCAGTATGTCTGAATATTCTAATCTGCTCCTGAAAAAAAAAAAGAACAACAATATCACAGCCCAGGAAAATTCTGTCACGTTTTTATTAAATTAACTATGGGTTGTAACTTTACCTTAACAACCACAAACATTTCTAAAAAAACCTTGCTTGGTTTTTTCCAGATGAAAGGTTTGTGGATTTTTTTCCAAAGGAAATTATTATTTTCATGCTGCTGTATACTAGCAAAGTGGTGAGAAATGCTTCCTCTTATTGAG
Source organism: Corapipo altera (assembly GCF_003945725.1). Taxonomy (NCBI): domain Eukaryota; kingdom Metazoa; phylum Chordata; class Aves; order Passeriformes; family Pipridae; genus Corapipo; species Corapipo altera. The sequence goes on along the minus strand of NW_020884886.1, from coordinate 1,347,933 downwards.
ATGGCAATGGTGTAGCAGCTGTGATACAAACACCACGCTGGATGAGCAGCAAATCTTGCAGTGTAGAATTGTTCCAGTAAACGTTAAGTGATTTGAAAAGACCTGACAGGCGAGAACAGCAAGCCCTGGAGTCATGTAAAATGCAAGAGAAATACCACTTTATGGATGCTTTATGATGGCTTCAGAAACAGAAACAACAAACTAGCTATTAAAATAAAATTTAGCAATAATATTCCTCCCAGTTTGAAACCTATCTATGAGAAATAAATTCTTTTACATTCAAGAACAATCTAAAGTCTTAAGAGATGATCTTATTTCTTATAGATGGCTACATTTGGCTGGACTGTATAGAAATAAAATTCAATTATATGCTACATTGGTACCAGTCAGAATAGCTTATAGCTGGGGAGGATCTCTTCCCTCCCTCTCTCCTTGGTGGCATATTCTTGAGTGTATTTTAATAAATCCCTTGGAAACAAACAAAGGAAATTACTCAACATTCACCATAAAGTGTGAAGAGTGAAGAATATGAACATCCAGTAATAAACCAATTAATCAATTAATTCAGTGATGCCTGCTGGTTGTACAATGCAGTTAACCCAGAAGGCTCTGCGGATGCTGGAGCCACAGAGTAGGCACTCCTGGTGTAGCCATTTTGTAGCAGCAATTCTAAATCTCATTCTGAGACCGAGAAGCAAGGAACAGAGTGTGTAACAGAAATACTAAGGGGATTTAAGGTAGACTAGGTAGAATTTATATCCTTTCTTGGACTTCGGCCAGGGTACTAAAGTTGTCGCTCTGCTAGCAAAGAGCGCCTGGGGATTCTTAATGACCAGACATGGTCACGACCTCTGTTTTGCAAGTAATCCAAAAAACAACACATCCTGCAGAACACTGATCCTTTCCACCAAGCAGAAGCACTGATGGAGGAGGGACTGCCGTGAGTCTAGAATGCAGCCATTGCTAGCATGCAACTCTCCACAGCTTAAGGGGGAAAAAAATTCTTGTGCCTCAACCTTTCTGCATCACTGCCACAAAGTTCAGTGTTGCAAATTGTCAGTGCCATTGACCCCACTTCTGTGAAGCACTTAAGCGTGTGCTTAACTTGGAATTAATAAAGCAGTCAGGAAATGTCATAGTACTTTGCAAGCCTTCCCTTCCTGCCATTGTAATACTCACCTAAGCAACCACCAATTCTTGTTGTAGCTTTTTTTTCAAGGGGATAAAAAAGAAAATAAGTTCTGTGGTTGTGCTACTGAGGAAAAACAGCTTAATGCAGTTTTGCCATCCAGTAAGGTCTACTCTGTAGAACAACCAACACATCACCAAGTAGGATATGAATGGATACTGCCTACCTGTGCTGGTCAAGACTGACATTTGCCAAAGGCTTAACTCGGCAGTTCTGGGCACCTGCAAAGCTCCAGGCACCGGCATCTGATCCTTGACTGAAAAGTGTTCCTCTCCCATTTGTTGCACACATTTTCAACATGAGGCTTTTGTAGGAAGTGCAGTAGCACCTGATGTCCAATGAAAAATGGCTTGAGGAGCTCTGTCCTCCCTGCTGCTTGGACACAAGATGTTCTCCTATGGAAGTCTGTTTGGTGACAGCTCTTTGTGTATCTATTTTTTCAAGTCTGCATTAAGTGTGTTTTCCTTCTAGAAGGGCTGTATTCAGAGAGCAAATTTTAAAGAGCAAATGAGGCAGTTGTGTATTTGTTTCATAGCATGTAATACAAAGCTCACCTGACAGTTTTGTGGTCTGCTCCAGCTTATATTCTTAGGGGGCTGATCACCTTAAAATTCGTAGTAATTGGATCACAGGAGTATATTTTCATTCTTGTCTAGAAGACTGAACATATTCTGAGTTAGAATGGATGGGGCTGTAGCTATAGCAATGGTAAGAAGAGCATTTAACTAAAGGATTCTTCTCTTCCTGTAGCAGAGCCTAATCTGTTGCCTGTCAAGGCTGCGTGATCACTGACAGCCATGATGGATGAACCGGGAAAGAAATATTTATAGATATGCATACTGTTTTTATTTCCATCTCTCCGTCCACTGCTACCCTTCCTTCATCCATCCCACATAATATGCCTGTCGTCTTTTATACATTAATTCTGAATTCAAATTCTTCCCTGTTCTTTTTTTTCCTAGAATTTTATGGTCTTTGAAGATAATGACCACATCTGTTCTCTAGTTATCAAATATGTTTCTTATTTTAATGATTTCCTTTGTCTTTTCAAGTATCACCTACAGCAGATCTAAAGTTTGGTTGCACTGATACTTTTCTCCTCTCCCGTTTACAAACCGTGGCTCTATCCTGGAGAATATTTTGTGCCTCTCACTCTCAGGGACTTTCATCTCTTTCTGTCAGTTGTCATACAGTTGTAATTTGGACAAAGCAAAGAAAGAACCCTCGTGCCTCTAAACTTCTTTCTGCTACCCTTGTCTTTTTGATTAACTGAGAAGATGAATGGAATAAAAAACAGTTCCCTCTACTCATTGTGACTCTAGTGTCTAGATTTTGTTTGGGATTTTGTAGAGTTTTTTTTAAACAACTGAGAAGGTGAACATATTTAGAGATTGTTTCTGTCTTTAATAAAAAAAATATTGATTATACAAAAAATCTCAGGTAGTCTCAGATTGCCTCGGGACCTCCTCAGAATGGAGTGGAACACAGTACATCCAGATTCTGAAATTTCTCCCTATTTCTTTCATTCTCTGTGGTGATTCAGCCTGTAACCCTGGCTAGTGGTGAGGGAGTGCCCCAAGATCTTGTGCCATGATTTCCATTCCCAGATCACACCACTATTCCAATCTGTGCTTGATGTCTTCATCTCCTTCCCATGGTAACGAGCACACTGAGAACAGTTGACCGGTCTCAACTCAGTGAGGAGCTGGCAATAGAAAACCTGGACCTGAGGATACCAAAAGAATGTGAAATAAAGGCTTTTTCACTACATCACTGGATTTTGGATGAATTTTTTGATTTCTCACCCATGGCTACTCTCCTGTGTGGTGGCAGGGTAAGTCACAACAGAAAGCATGCATGTTCTGCTCCTACTGAGCTGGCACCTGTCATGTCAGCTCAGCCCAGGCCAGGTTCCACTCTGCAAGGGACCTATGTGCATAATAATCTAATTAGACCTGAACACCTACTTCCAGGTATTGAAATCCCAAACCTGACCCTTTGGATTTCACTTTTCTCGTCTGTATAAATGGCCTAATTTAAAGTTCCTTGTATGGAGAGAAAGGGAATGCGATGACTTTTGTGAGATGCAGGATCACACTCTACATTAAGCTGGTGTGAGATTTTTAGTTTTTAAAATGGAAAGATCCAAATTCCCTGCATGATGCCATCATAGAGATCTTGCATTTCTAGGATGTTATATAAACTCATCATGCTGCTTGGGCTGTTCTGCATGCAGCTGTCATTTCTAAGCAGAAACTGAGAAAATCCCTCAGCTTGTTTCTGAAACTCAAACCCAAATGTGTGCACTGCTGGGAGGACAATTGCTTCTCATCTGTTTTTCAAGGGTTCTTTTAAAAGAGATTCATCCACACAACACATTGTTCTGCCATGCAGAAGCTGATCTCCAGAGAAAGTACTTGTACATGTAAAAAAATTAGAATAAAGGGTTATATGTCCCTTCCTTACTGTTTCATTTTGTATTCTTGGTAATAGCCCATATCATAATAAATTCATGATGTAGTCCTGTGAATGTCATTGTTATTTAGTATTAGTTAAGCACTGGTTAATAGACCCTCACCATTTTGCTGTGCCACACATAATGCACACAGTCATTGAATAGAGACTTTGAAAATTTTATTGACCTCTGAAAAGCTGGTTTATACTCATATTGCTGTTGTTAGCACTGTTAGTCATACTGGTCCAATTTGACTACTTCCAAGGACTTTTTTCTAAACTGAATGACAATGGGATTTAGTTTTTATTTTTTAAGCTATTAAAGGTATTTGTTGTTATCTTTTCTTTTTTTCTTCAGAGATCAGCATTGCCCGAATACCACCTCGCAACACTTCATCATGTCAAACAACAAACTGCCAACCATATAGAGTCCTCCTGGGACTTCCAGATTAAGTGTCAGTTTTGTAATGCCACAGTTACACCACCTACTTGGCTCCTTTTGACTACACTGATCAGTCATTTCCTCCATCTTTCTTTTCTACATCACTGGCACTGGTAAGATATTTTCCGGTAGTTTGTTCCCTGGTCTCTCCCATCTGCCACTCTCCCCCGGGCAGAAGTGGGAGACGAACACAATCAGGAGCGACTGAGGCTCTCAGACAAGCTTTTAATATTCCTAGGTTTCTGCCTCAGATGCTGAAGTTCAGGAACCTCTGTTTTTCTCCATGCAGCAGAAAGCCAAATTTCTTTTCAAAGAAAGCAAAGATGTTTCATCATCAAGAGGTACAAGCAATTATTGAACCCATGGTTCCAGTCCAGCATGTTACTTGCCAGGAAAATAGCTCACTTGACATTACTTGTAGACAGTGCTCAGTATAACAACGTGAAAAATTCCTAAGAAAACACACTTGGCACTGTGTTAGCCTGTTTCTGCTTAGTTCAGGAAATCCCTCATTCTTTTTCCTCATGACTCCATTTAATTTCATCTCTATAGCAGTATTTGGTATATGGAAGTTGTTAGCTCACAGAAAAGTAACATTACAAAAAAAAGAGTATATACATGGCCTCATTGAAATAACCTTATTGTCTAAAAATAAAACTTTTTTTCTGATCATGGCTACTTCTGCGATGTTCTTAAAATTCTGATTATGTGTCTTTCTGAAAAATTCCCTAGCCCAGCTCAGCAGAAGCCAAGTTCAACATCACAGCTGCTGGATGGGAATTTGGGGCCAGTGATTCCTGGGTAGTCAGATTTTTATCATTGCAAAGCTTCCCAGTTCTCACAGCTGTGAAAGGGCTCTTTGGAGACATCCCTGAGGTGTGTCAGGTGCCCCTAATATATAACTTTTATTCTGCATTTGAAGCCCATATTTGAACTACCATACACTGTTCTACTCTATATCCTACTCTGACCCAGTTTAGAGTAGATTTGGGGGTTTTTTTTGTATTTTCTTCACCATTCAGATAAACATGTAGTTAGAAATCTGTTTTACTGACAGCTAAAGAAGTAGAGAAATTTCCTCTTCCCAGGATGACTTATGCCTTGGGGACAGTGAGGCATATCTCTGCTGAACCTTTATGAACCTCCCTAAAACCCTATTGATGGTCTATCTTGATCGTGACCACCAGCACAGCATGTGAAGCAGCAGAGGTATCCAGTGACAGTTGGAACAACACAGAACAAGTTTCTCTGTGAGCTACTTGCTTGGGTTCTGGAGATCTTTTTTTGCTACCATGTAAAAGATGTTTCAGAGTTGTGCTTCCATCATCTATCCTTCCTACAGAGCTCAGCAAGACTATAGGCCCAAGCTGTCAGAAGCTGGCAGTGGAGAGCACAGGCTGAGTGCAAAAGGGAACACGAAGGAGAAAACTACACTGTCCCTTACAAAGTAATGCCCAATTTTTTCTGCTTTCTAATATGAAAAATAAATGTTCCTCTCCTTATTATCTTAAAAATTAATGACCTATACTGTTCTTATTCTATAGAGTATCGTTCTCTTCAATCTCTGTTGTGCTATGTGGATGTCCACACACATTTGTACACAAGCCTATTACTACATTTTCTTTTCAGGTCCACACCATATTAAAAAGTACTTGACTTACTAATGGTCCTTCCTATTCCTCAAGGCTTTATGCTGTACAGGAAGAAAATATGAGCCTTCTGTTCAGTACTTCTTTTGTTTGTCTTCCATGTCTTCTGCTGAATAGCATAAAAATAGTCCAATTTTCAATTTTCACAATCTTTCCCTGCGAACGCTTTCAGTAACAGATACTCAAACTCCTCAGTGCTACTTACAAAAGACCCATTGTTGTAGACATCAGTACCCAACCGTGTGTCCGATCGTTCCCTAAAAAAACTTCCCTGGTCTAATCTAACTGCCACAAAAAAGGTATTCCTTCCTATGGCAGAAAAGCAGATTCTTTCAGTTACTGAAGACCAGGAAGAAGATCAATCCTTCAGAACCTTCAGTCTAAGGAAATGTTATTCCTATCTGCACTCAAAAATTATGTTTAAAAATACATAATTAAAATTTAATAAATAAAACTATGAATAAAGCTATCAATTTTTAATTATTTTACTACTGAGCAACGCTAACAATAAAAAGTTAATATAGTCATAATGTGTTATTAATGAACAATTAATTACTAAAATTAGAAGGTGAAATTACTGAGCTGAGGAAGTGGTTTAGCGCAAATTATTAAGGCAGAGTTTTGACCTTTCACATATAACGTCCAGTGGTTTTAAAACTGAATATGACCAAACTGCATTTTCAGTTATGCAGGTATAAATCCACAGGAGAGAACTGATTATGTACTTTCTTGTAGCTAATGTTATACATATTTAAACTGCTATCCAGTGGTGGAGAATATTAATGAACTTTATCAGAAGATTTATAGTAACCCTTAATGTTATTCTCTCGGTATGACTGTGAAGGGATACAAAAGTCAAAATCCTAGAATAATTTTATTTTGACTTCTCATGACTTACTTTTTCAGCTCTTTAGTTTATATTTTCATTTGTTACAAATAGTTTTTACTAGTTCACTCTTTGAATATACAAATAGAGAACTTCAGGTGCAGGAGCTGGTAGCTTTCTCACATTCAGCAATGGAAATCTAAAACCAGAAAGAAAGTCTGTGATAATTCAGTCCAGTCTTTCCCATGACACAAACCATGGCAACCCATCTACTGATCCATGCACCCAACCCAGGAACTCCTCAAAAAACAAGTGCCTCATTTTAAAAAAAAAGCATTCAGTTTTGATTTAGAAATCTCTGTTAGTGATGACTTCACTATGACCCTCATAAAATTGTGCCAGTGCTTACCAAAGCCTCCCTCAAAAAGCATAGTTCCTTTTCCAATTGAATTACAGGAGTATAAATCCACTGAGATCCAGGTACAAGAGACTGCATGCATTCAACTGGTGTCAGCCTCCTCTTCCTCCTCCTCTCGTTCTCCCCACACCAGCCTTCACAAATTCATGCACAACATTGCCCTCATTTCTGCAGCTGATTTTCTTCTCATTTCCCTCATTTCCCACTCATCCCACTTTCCATGTCTCCTTTCTGCTCAGCCTTGTCATTAAATTTTAAGCAACTTTAGACATCCCAAGGACAACTCTCACAACAAGGATTGCCATGTTGATTTTCTCTCATGGTTGTTAAGAAATAAGAAGCTTTTTTCAAAAAGCTACATTTTTACCACTTTATAGAGCTTCCCAAATAAAGAAAAAAAGTCTTTTTGTAAGTCCCTTGAGAGGAAAGATGTTTCTTCTCTTAGGTAGTTTACCTTTTTCATTCTACTAAAACTGGTAAACAGCTGCTAAAAGTTTTTGGAACTTTTTGAAACATACCATTCACCTCCTCAGTCCTATTTTTTGCTGTGCCTGCCTAACTGCCTGTGTTAACATTGCACTGTAATCTGATGGGTTATGGACATATTATTTATTCTATATTCAGGACCATTTAGCACTCTTGAACCCTACGAGCCTTTCTCCATCTCTAAACGTGTAAATAACACAACTATTTTCTTCACCCAAGACAACATAGGGAATTGAATTCAAATCACAAACTGAGTGTTCAAGTACCAGAGCTCTGAGTGTGACAAGTACTCATATCAATCACAGTTTTAGTTCCCTGAATGTCACAAAATAAAAGCCTTCTTTCAAACAATTTCACAAAACTGAATGTCAGTCTCAGGTTTTGATTCTTTCATTGAAACCTTCTCCAGAGCACGTTGCCCTTATATTTCTTATAAAGTTAGCCTTTAAATCATTATGAATTCTGTTTTTATAATTACTAGAATAACAGCTTTGCGTTATTGCTTTCATCTGTCTACTGTGGACATAAACATGGTTTAATCATAGCCACATTCCTTTTTCTTTCTCCAACACTTCATTTTTATTCATGAACAGTCCCATCTAAAGGCAGAAATTTGTTCTCGGTGTGAAAGCATATGACCCTTGGAAGAGAAAGAAAACAGTGCAATGTGCGTCCAATTCAGCCAGAAAAATTATTCCATTATGATCAAGACTTTATGAAAAAAGCCCCAACACTTCACATCTTAAGCAATAATAATACAACATCATATAAAACTTGTGGGACGTTTCAATGTAGTTCCAATGTAAAACCTGTATTAACGGTGTAGTTAGCCCTTTAAAAGCACAATAGTTTCCACAAACCTCCAAATCCTAGGTAATTAGGGTTTTCAATCATGACAGTGTTCTTATTATAATGGCAATTTTGGCAAATAGCAGGTACTTATAGCTCACTGAGGAGCTATGTTCTCATTTGAGACCTGCCATTGCCAGCCTAATTGCTTCCCAGTGAAACAATAGCATTTTTGTTCAACTATCATCTTTTGTTATTCTGCAATTGGGACTGAATATTGTGAAATTTAACTTCCCTGCTCTAATGTACTAAACAGGTTTTCATGGTATGTTTATAAAATACTGGCATGTGCAGTTTTCTCTTGTGCTTACAGAGAGAACGAATATTTATTTATCACAAGAGTAAGAGTCTGGGTTTCCTTAAGGTAAAACAAACTCTGTGAAAGTTTAAAAATGCAACCCATAAAGGTTGCTGGAAGTCTTACAGATTATGTGAGAGGACTAATGAAAGAGCTACAGGACCTATTCTTGCATCACCTACCAGCCAAGAACCTTTATACCCACAACTGGTTCCACCAGGTCTTCTGTGCTTGCAGGCAGCCATATTCATTTCTTAAAGGAATCAGGGCTCTATTACTCAATTGGTAGTTTTCATGTATTATTAGTATTTAGCAATCCCAGGTAAGACTGAAAATTTCAGGGCAGAAGCTTAAAGCTTCTGAGAATTCCCTTTCTGCACAGACCAAGTGGGGCATCCAGGAGAAGAGCAGGAGCCATTTGGAGATGCTGGTGTTCTGCATCCTAGTGGTATTTATGATGAATTTAAAACATACAACATGTCATTTACCTGTCATTGTCCAGTGACTCCACAATGGCCATCACTGTGATGCAGACACTATATGAAATAAATAAAGCTGGTACTCACACTGCTTGGTGCTGGATGCTACAGGAGTACCCTGTAGCACTTCTGTGAAGTCAGGGTCATTTCTTTATTTTTCCTCGTATCTTCTTCTTGTCTTTTTCCAAAAGCAACTATTTAGGAAGATTTATACGAATGTTTTTAGTTCTGAGAAGACTCTTGTAAAATACCTTTGGCTGAATATGCAAGTATTTTTGGTTTCTAGGGTGATTGGTTTCCATTACTTTAGGCAGAAGAGAAATAAACTCCTCTATAAGGGAAGATGTCCTGCATTGCACATGCATACTACTGTGAAGGCAATATTTTGGTCTGGGGGGAGTCCTGAAGTCATGAATCCTTGTGGGTTAGCACAACCTTGCAAGGGAATTTCTTAATCTAGCTGAGTAGTGCTTTTCCCAAAGCTCTTGTGTGTGCTACAGTAGCCAAGCATGAGATCAGAAAAGCGTAAATTACTGTGTTCAGGTCTGCAGCTTGCAGAAGGGACCATAAGGGCTCCAGGACAGCTGCAGATGGAAGAAGGCTTTTCCAGCAGCTGTTGCAATGTGAATTTTCGGTGGCACAGAGCACGCTAGCTGGGTTTGATCTGTCTGCTCATTTAACTACTTTCCTCCTGTACTTTTTGTTATCAGCTGACACAAGCATGATCTATGCAAATGAACCTAACACTGGGAATTGTGATGCTCTGTAGAGCTGAAAGAAAAGCCATAAATACATCTACACATTTTGTAAGTTTACACTAATTGTTAAACTGCTTTACATTTACACTAATTGTTAAGTTGCTTATTTCATCCTTTCTGAAGGGCATAAAGATTATAATTTTCTCCTAAATTTAGTTCTTTAAGGACATAGCCCACCTCTTCTATTGTATAAGTTGATATGTACTCAGCACATACTAATTCACAAATGATCTGTACTAGAGACAGCTTTGCAGGATGGATTCTGGACAGTCCAAATCCCAGGATAATAAACCCTCATTGACTGTGTCTGTCAAGGGAACACCAGGTCACTCCTTCCTCACTGGAAGGTGGTTCCCCTCCTCTACCTTCACCAAGGAAAAAGACCTCCATTTCCCAGGGAAGCTCATACAAGATAGGATCTTGGAGCCCTCTGAGAAATTTTTTCCTATCTCAAAAAGTGAGCAGGTTTGGATAAGAAATTTCTACCCATGAGAAGGATGAGAAGTCGATCCCAGGAACTGTCTGAGGGGACTCACTCTGTCTAAGCAGAGTAGCAACAGAATAACAGGTACGTTCCTGGAGTCAGCTGGAGTCCAGAGTTCCTCTGGTCCGTACCTCATGGGCCCTTGCAGGAGATATGGTCAGTGGATGTGGTTCACCACCACACACCAGTATGTCTGGGATACAGCTACCTGTATTCCAGGATCAGGCCAAGTGAGAAGACCAGGTAGCCCAACAATCACCTTGCATAGGTCCAGTGTGTTGTCACAAGAACAGACCCCAGGGAAGCCAAGGGCCCTGGCAGGCAGTCCAGCACAGGTCCACATGCCAGGGAATGGGGCAACGCTTCAGGATACAGGTTACCTGGGACAGCTTTGTCAGAGGAAGTGGGGAGAACGACTGCATGGGGAATAGGCAAACAGTGTAGGGACAATTGCCATGGGTACCTCCACCAGGTGACAAAGAGGAAATGATTTTGGGAAGGGGAACAGAAGTAGTAGGACAACTGCCTCAGCTCTTCTTCTCCAGGGTACTTTTCTTTCCCCAGGATTACTTGGGGATCCTCAAGGAAACTTTCTGAGCCCACCATAGGGCATTATTTAACTGATTTAATTCACTGTAAAGAATCATCTTTTACTGCACCAGTATCAGAAGGATCAATTATTTGCCAACAATTACATTTGCAATGATGAGGAATAAAAAGGAAGTAAGTTTGAAATGTATTTCTTTCTACATTTATTTACTAGAATTGTAAATTCTCTAGTGCTGCTCTTGTCTGGCATCACTGGCCTGATACTCTTTTTTTAACTGATATTGCTCTTGATTTCCACAGGAATGAAACCTGGCCCCTGTGTTTTATGGAGTTGTTCATATCTTATACCTTGCTCGGCTCATTTGGATGAAACGGCCTAGGACTCCAACTCTGTAACAGCATCATACTTTCTGGATTTAATTTAACTTCAAAAAGTAAATAGCCTGTTTTGTTTTGACGTCAAAATAGTTCTGATGTTAGAGCAGTTGATATCTGAGGGACTTGGCCATCAAAGCCCAGTTGCTGTCAACACGCCCATTATTAAAGCCAAGTTTTTAAACTACTTTCCAGAAATATATGACAAACTATCCTCCTTCACATATGCATAATTTTTAACATTCACACTGCTGGTAGAGAGCCAGAGCTGCTGTGCTAGATGTACTCATTAGGACCCCAAATGGCTCTGTTAAATTCAATGAGTTTTGTTCTGCCTGTTGTAGCAATAGAAAGCTGGGATGCAGTGGCTGTGCTAAGCTGTACAGTTTACATATCTTACCTGGACACGTGTCCCAAAAATTGCTCTGGGGACCAACAGAAACAAGAGTATGCGACTGTAAAGCTCTAGCAAGCTGTCCCATGTTCTTCTGTTAGAGCTTTGTTATACGGAGAATAAAAACCTGCCCTTCCACAATGTTAATTCCTTGACTGAGGCCATAAGGGAGGACAGTTTGATGTGGAACAACCTTGGTCCTGTGTTGATGACAGAGGCACATTGCACATCTCACAGAAAGGGCTCACAGTAGTTGAAGTCTCACTATATAAGCATTGTTCTCTTTTTACCTATTCTCTTCCTTCCATGGAGAGTTTCCTTCAGATCTGTCTCCTTCCAGTGGGGCAGACTGGCATGGACATGTTGTCTTTGGTACAGATGGTTCTACAACATTGCTTTCAGTGAAAACTGATTAAACAGGAATTTTTAGGCTGTGAAGGTGATGTAGAGAATCTCTATTGATTAGATTTTATTAGATTGAATCTGATTTTTATTAGATTGGAAATTGCCTGCAACTGGTTTTTAAGTTTAAAAATAGTTTTGCTTAAAAAAATGTGATGAAAAGGACAAAAATGATAGAACGTATTTACTTTTCTTCCACATTCTGCCTTCAATGATTGACAATCCAATTTTATTACAAAGATTTATGTATGGTGATATTTCCTGATTTCTTCTCCTCTTTTTCTCATGTAACCACAGCAGGAGGAAGTGAGATTTCTTCTTAACCATATTTATCTGAGCTCTCCTTTAAAAGAAGAATTAGCTCCTCCAGAGAGAGATGGAAGCAGGACAGAGCTCAGCGAGGTTGCCCAAACATCTTACACCCCTAAATGCCCCAAGAGTATCTGGGACACACAATGTGCCAGCAGATGGGATGCAGACCTACAGAGCCTCCTGGACTCAGTTGGACTGGCAGCTGAAGGGGATGAAAAATACCTGAAGGCACTTCATCAGTAGCAGATGCCTTTGCTCCAGCAACTGAAGGGAGCCTCAGAGCCCTCTGATCAGCCTCTGCATTGTGCTGTTTGCCTCACCTTTCACGATCACTACAGCTGAGCACTTACAAAATCTTGGCTTTTATATAATTTCAGAAATTTGAATTTGCTCCTGGCCAGTGGTCAAGTGCATAGCAGAGCAAATCTAAATATTTTTAATATCTCGGTATATCTTTGCTATAAAGAGGAAACAGAAAATTACATATCAGCTATTTTACTGGGTCATTGCAAAATCCATATCTCCCCCATTCAGCAATCCTTAATGCAGTGGGAGACATAAGGTAACGTTCAGTTCAAGATCTTTAGCATGATATCATATGCTGTGAGATTTACTTTGTCAGGGGGGAGGAGACACAAAACCCAATGAGCTGAAAGCACAAACAGGGCAGAGAGAGGAAAAGTGAGCTAAGTATCAACAAAACTGTTCTTTTCAAGCACCTTTACCTCCTGGAGCATAAAGGTAGATGAGAGAAAGGAGATGTGTGAATTGTCCCAAAGAGCCCGTTTAAGTGGTTTTTGTCTTGATCATTAGAGGAATGAGGAAGCAGTGGGACTTGGGTCAGCACCAAGAGTGTATTTTAAGTGCTTTTTTCCCCTTAGGAATCATTCTGGAAAAGGCAGATGAGAGAGAGGAGAAAAACTAGACTGAGCCTCAACAGGGCATTTGTAAGTGCTCCTTTTTCCTTTTGCTTTTAAATTTCATATTTAACTTGTTTCATATGGAGGGAGAAGAGACTTTTAGGCTGTGGAATTCGCATAAAACCACTCATGGAGAGCTTTTTGACATTTTTGTCTTTTTCCTTGTCATTGAAGAGATACAAGGAGTTGGTGTGAGACCGAAAGAAAAAGCCCACAGACTTATGAAAGTACTGTATGTGTAGTCCCCGAGTAGATTCAAGGCCAAATCCTGATATCTTTAGCAAAATGAAATGTATTTTTCCATGCCAGCAACTCCCAGGAATTTAAATAGGGAGGAACTGTGCCCCTAAGAATAACAAGATCAAGCTACCTGGCAAGTCCACAATATTTTTATGTGTCTGCAGACCCTCTCTGCATTGGTCATCTTGGCAATGTGGGAGAAATGTCCCTTATTGAAAGGCAGCTTGAGAGAAGGGACATTGGAGAACTTAGATTTGAAAACTCTAGACAATATTTAGCCATCTTTCACTGTTACCTGAAAGAAAACTTGAGTAGGCAATAGTAGTTTTTAAAAGTCCCAGGAAAACAATTAAATTTCACAGAGAAAAAAATTAATTACTTTTTAAATGAAATGGAATTTTATCCTCGAGGAGGTACACCACAAATCTTCCATTCCTCTGATAAAATCAAACTTTCATTTGTGATTTTTCTGCAGAGCTCCCCAAGCCACAACACAGAGCAAGAGCCATACAGAAGAAAAAAAAAGTTCTCCTCACCTTTTAATTGTGAAGTACACTTTCAAATAAAGAGGTTATATTCTTTGGTACAAAGAGTAATATAAAGTTCATAGTCATCACCATTACCGGTGATTCCTTAAATTAAACTATGCTGTCATTTTCACCTGAGTAGTGGCTACAAATGCAACTACTTAGATTCAGTTCTTAAAAATCCCCATTTTAGTTAAAGTCACGTGAAGGGGGTACTGGTAACGTAGGTCTGTAGGGAGAGACACTTGGGTTTTGTTTTACCAAACACAGATGGAAAAACCCAGACAGGTCACAAAACGTATTGTCCCTCCTTCAGACCTCAAAGGTTTGTCTTTAGTTTCGACAAGCACCCTTTTACCAGTAATAGCAATTAGACCAATGCAAATGTGATCTTTCCTTAAGTAACTTTTCTTATTTATCTCCTTAGACCATCATGCCTAAATCACATTATCACAACATGAACCCTAGCAGATACACCCACAAAATCATGTGATCACATTTGATTTTGCAACCACTAAGTAGATACTCGGAAGAGAATCCCTCTGTCCACTTAACTCTGCTTAGTCAAGTCTTAAAGCTAGTTTGAGTAAATTTGAAATTTCTTCCTACAGAATTTTGTTTCAGAGAGTCTTTCTTTATTTGCATGTGCAAATTTTGCAATGCTCATAAAACGTACTTCTTTTCTAGAGTGAGCAAAACAGCTTTAATTATTTTCTAAAGTATTCATTTTTTCAAGAAGTAATCTTTAAAAGTCAGTACAAAAACCACTGGAAGACAGGAGCATAGTCCGTGCCTGTATAAGGCAAGCAAGTGGAGAGTAAAAGTATTCCAAGCATATTAAAGATAAATAAAATTTAAAATAAATCACCACATTATTAGTTTGGATGGCCTCAGAATTCTACGACTTTTAGGAAGGATTCTTTAATGTGTTTCAATTTTCCCTTCATTGATAAGAAATGTCTCAAAGTAGCCTAAACGGTGCTGTAAATTACATTCTTACGTATCTGCTCCTGTAGCACTCTAAAGTTCATCAAAGGTGATTTGCAGTCTAGAAAATATTCATAGAGGTATTTTCTAACAAGAGAATTCTATTAGGTTAAGTCTGAACACCTTCTGAAGTTGCATTAACTTCATCAGAGTTTTATTTGAAGGCAGAAAGGGAGAGAAATTTCATTTTTCAGTATCCTTAGAAGGAAATAGTTCTAGTTTTCATCATAGAGATGAAACACATGAATGATACTCTATCACAATACCTTTCATGTATAACAGAGAAGGAGTGAGTAATCTGGATGTTTAATTTTTTTCAAAATGAAACATTTCAATTGAGAGTAAAAGATTTATTTTGTTTACACTAAAAATGTTGACATTTTCAAGCTCTGTTTGTAATCCACATGAAGACAAATGTCAAAATTGCCCAATGTCCTGTGAAATGGAACTTCTGCCCTCTTTCTCCTTTGCTTGAAGCAATGAGATATTAAGTGTGAGAGGATGAATTAGTTTTCATGTCCGTTCAGTCCTAGCTATCTACATTCAAGAAAAGTTTCAGTTACTTCCAGTCGTGATGACAACTTATGATTAGTTCCAGCTGCAGTGTTGACATCTGTCTACTGCAAACTGAAGAGACTGTCAGTTCACCCATTAGCAGCAATTCAGCAGGGTTTGAGTTTAGCATGGCAACTTTAAACCAAAATGAGTGTTTCAAAACCAGCTACAAAAGCTCATACACTCCATTCTCCTTAAGATGCTATTACAATGAAGGATTGTCCTTGATATTTTGGAATGAAGCTTGGTCTTCAGTTCTTTCCTGAAATGAGGCAGTTTCAAATAGTTTCTTTCCTTTATTTCTTTTCAAATGGAAAATGTCTGCTGTGAACTCTCATTAGCTTTCAATATTTTTATCCTATATTGAGCTATTACAGAATTTGAAAATAGGAATACAAACTACTTACTTTGGATTCACTTGAATTTTTCTTGACTTTCACACCTTTTAAAAATAACTTTGGACTTAGGATATTTTTGGCAAGGCTTCTGAGGACCCTTATGCCAGAAAAGGAAACAAAATTCCTGATCTGGTGAGGAGCAGATGGATTATAAAAGGTACCTGGCATGGAATAGATGTGAAAATGAAGAGCAGAGAATGGATCTCTGGTTGCAGTCTTTCAGGAAAGTATTCCATTCACCGTGAGGATTACCAGAAAAGGGGTCCTCCATTACTTACACATGCTGTAAATATTAATGTTTTCAGGAAACCAGGTATGAGTTTTGCCTGTAGAAGTGCATATATGACTTCACACTACTGCACAATGAAGTTTCTACCCTCTCCCGGTTGGATAAAATTATTTCCCATTTCTTCCATGCCTTCTGGTTCTAATGGCAGCTCCAAGGCTGTGCTCACACCACGGTTCCTTATCCCTCACATCACCTTCATGCTGGTTAGTGCCTGGATCAGGGCAGAAGTGAGTCTGTTACACAAAGACACTCAGGAGCAGGGAAGGGAACCCAAATACCACTAACAAAGTGGAGGACACCTCAGGACCAAGACACACAGTGCTGTAAATGCGAGTCCATGCTCTCATGAGACCTGTGGGAACACTATAGACAGAGACTGTTATAGGCAGAACCTCTATTCTCTTTCTTTTCTTTGGAAAAGTGCTGAGATAATACCCTATGAGCTAAACTTCCTTTCAAAAAAACAAGCACAGCACTATATCCCTGATAGATGATTTAAAGAAAATCCATCAGCCTACAAAAAAGTGGTAATACAGTGTTCACTTTGAAGAACTATTACTACATATCCCTACAGAAATTCATCATTCTCTTGGATTTTTCTAGAAGAAATAATTTATTTTTCATAGAGTTTAATTAGAGTTTAATAGAGTTATTTGGCTAAAAATCTGTAAAAACATTCAAGAATGCCCTCTGTTCTTTATTTTCTAGACAGTGCCCTGCTTTGGCTCTGTCTTTGCCAACATGCCATGCTGTTCATGTGAGAACTTGCATTTTCCCTGCACGCTCATTTTGTATGTACACAGTTGTGCCACACCCATGCAACTGGTGTCGCACATTGTTTACATATGTTTGGTTCCCAGGAGTGGCTTTCATGTGGACGTTTTTGTCATCAGATGTTTTGCTGCAGTTTTTAAACCTGATGCTTTTTATATCCATGCAATATCCAGCAGGCTCTGGTCCTGTGTGCAGATTTGGAACTCCTGGAGGGCCAGGACTCAAATTGTAAGATTCAAACCTTAAATGAAGAAACTTTAATGGGTGAACACAAGACATTTTAAGACACCCTTCTGAATCTGAGCTGTCTTAGCTCTGTTGCAAAGTAACCTGTACATAGTTACTAAAAATTTTCTTCTCGGGCTCTGGTTGGGAAAGATGGACTGATCTTAAATATAGTGGTCATAAATCAGATTTAACCTCATTCCTTCTGTGGCTATTATAATGGATGAGTACTGCAAAGAAATAAAACCTCCCTGACCATAAAGATATCTATTATAAATGTAATTCTAATATTCTATTTTCAGCAGTTAAGTTCCTGATTCTGGTCTTACACACACTAGTTTTATACCAGTGTAGTTTCATTTACCTCAATGGACTTAGTCACTGGTTTCTTGATGTACATGGGCACACTTGAAACGAGGCACAGAGTAGCAGGAACAATTGAAAAGTTCCTTAGGCATTGGGATACCAGTGCCAACAAAGTCAAACTTTCCCTTTGCAAAATGAACATGGCTATTTTACAGTGAGTCAGAGCTGAGGTGTGAAAGAGCAGCAGTTAAAACATTAAGGGAGAAGCAGGCACTTGGTACAAGGCCATGAGCAGAGCCATTTTGCCATACAGGAGAATGGGGAGAGCAGAGCACTAACATGGACTACTGAGTGCACACCCGTGTCTTGAAGGATAAACCAACCCTCAGTACTGGGCTGACCCTTTGGCAGCACATGACCCACCTCTCTGGATTATTTTCTCCATGATCAAGAGATTATTCTGGGAAATTACTTCATCACAGACAGATTTTTACTTTTCTGTCTTTCCCCCAATTTTGCCTAACAAACACCAGAAACTATGCAAATACAAGCCTCTTTCAGAACTGGGCTTCTTTTTTTTTTTCTCTTTCTTTTTTTTTTTTTTAAGCAAAGCATAGAAATTCATGACTTGGATATGAGACGGGGTGAAATGATGAGCTGTTTTTGCTTGATGGGTGTCACCAGAGCATCATGCACTGTGCTAATTTCTCAGCTTGTGAATAGACATATTTAGACTGACAGTTGAAAGTGGGCTGCAGATTCCACTTAAAACATGTTTTTCATGCTGAGTAATGAAGGCAAAACACAAACCAATTCTGGCAGTTAAACTACGCACTTAAACCTTTCATAGTGTTGTCAAACACTATAATCCTTCAAAAATCTGAGTTTGAATGGCCTTAATATTTTATTTAATGAATTTTAAATCCTATAATTACCATAATTAAGACACTCCTTTTGGATCATGTCAGTGTGCTGCTCAAAGAGGGAGAAAGCTGTAGGCGATTTTCACTAAAGATTTTCCTGAATGCAAATGATACATACAGCTCATTTTGAATTCTTTATGATGTTATTTGGGGGACCATTTTTTTAGAATGCACCTGGCAACATTGGTGTGAAAATCTGTAACACCTCCAAGGAAAGACCTAGATGGAAAGGACCTCATTATTTCCATACCTGACTCCTCCTGTGCTGGCTATGCACCTAATATGGATGTTTCTGCTCCTCATTTGGTAAAACAGGATATCTGGAAAGAACTAAAAGGTTTTTGAATGTGTGAGTCCTTGAGGACTGAAAATGAATGCTAGACTGAGGTATGCATTGACCACTGAGAAACAAGATGAAGCTTATTATTCTCCAACACCATCCTCCTTGACAAAGGGAAAGTTTTCCTTCCAGCATTTCTTTATCTTGGTCTCCTGGGTCAGAGATTCTTGAGGGCTGGTCTTTTCAGTGAAGACTACTGCAAAGAAGGGTTCAGTAACTGCACTCTCTGCATCCTCTGATTCCAGGGTCCCCTCTACATTTAGTGATGGGCCCACGTTATTCCCAGCTTTCATTTTGTTATTGATGTATTTGGAGAAATCATTCTTGTTATCCTTGATGTCCTTGGCCAGATTTAATTCCAGATGGGCCTTGACCTTCCTTGACTCATTTCTACTTACTCTAACAATCCCTCTATATTCATTCCAAGTGGCCTCACCCTGCTTCCATCTCCTGTGTATTTCCTGACTACACTAAAGTAACGACAGGAGTTTGTTATTCATCCACACACGTCTCTTATCCCCTTTGCCCAATTTTCTTGCTTATTGAGCCTGGAGAAAGTGATCCTTGAATATCAACCAACTCTCTTGGACACCTCTTCCCTGTAGGGCTGTTCCCATGGGATTCTTCCAAGAAGATCCCTGAAAAGGCTAAAGTTAGTTCTCCTGAAGTCCGTGGTTGTAATCTTACTCGTTGCTCTGCTTCCTCCTTGCCCGATAACAAACTCCACAATTTCATGGCCATTACAGACAAGGCCTTCCCCAGCCTTCAAGTCTCCAACAAGGCCTTCCCTGCTTGTTAGTATGAGGTCAAGCAGCACACCATTCCTAGTGAGATCCTCCACTACCTATGACAGGAAGTTATTGTCAATGTTTTCCAGAAGCCTCCTGGACTGTTTGTCCAGGAGCTTCTTCAGCAGACGTCATAGAATTTATAAGTCCCCTACAAGAACCAGGGCCTGTGACTTTGGGACAGCTTCTAGTTGCCCAGAGAAGGCCTCACCCAATTCCTCCTTCTGATCAGGTGGTCTGAGGTGAACCTCCACAACAACATCACCCTTGCTAGTCTGCCCTTTTATCCTGACCCATAAGCTCTTGACTGACTCATCATCCACCCCAATAGAAAGCTTGATACATTCAAAGTGCTGCCTCACACGGAAGGCAGCTCCGCCCCACACCTTTCTGGTCTGTCTTTCCTAAACAGTGTGTAGTCCTTCATGACAACATTCCAGTCATACAAGCTATCCCATGTCTCCCTAATCGAATGAGATTAAAGCCGTGTGACTGCACACGGATGTCTAGTTTCTCCTGTTTGAGCCTATAAACCAACACAATGCTTGTGTTGGTGTATAGGCACATTATAGAAGTATTTGATTGTGTCAGTATCCCAGCAGGAGCACAGAGGGATGCCCCATAGTCCTGTCTTATGATTATGTCTTTGGCTGCTTGTTCTTGATCAAAGTATTCCCTCTTAAGCCTCATTTTCCTATTAGTGTGGACACTACAGTTCCCCCCTTCCCACATCTTATCCCTGTCAAGCCTCACTACGACCCCATCCCTCTTCAAATCTAGTTTAAAGTCCTTTTTAAGAGCCCTACTAACTCCTGAGCTAAGATATTTCTCCTCCTTTGAGACTGGAGGACCCTATTTGTTGCCATATGGTTCACTGTTATATAAGCCAACCCATGATCAAAAAAACCAAAATTCCGCTGGTAACACCAGTTTTGAAGCCAGGTGTTCATCTACATGATTTTCCTGTTTCTTGCCCCCCTCATTCCCTGTGACTGGAAGGACATAAGAGAACATATCTTGTGCTTCAGATTCCTCGACCAGTTGTCCCAAGGCCCTGAGGTCCCTCTTGATTGTCCCTTGTCGGAACTTCCTTGTTGCCTACCTGGAAAACCATGATAATAATCAGTAGGCTGTACCAGGCTGGGAAGTTTCTTGATGATGTCTCTTACCTGGGCCCAGGGAGGAACACACCTCCTTATGGGTGTGGTCTGGTCAGCATATGAGGCCATTCATTCCTCTCAAAAGGCAATAATCAATGACTGATACCCTTTTTTTATTTAGTTGAGGAGGCTGTGATGCAGCGGATAGGCAGCCCTGCTGTAAGCAACCTCTCCATCCTCTCCACATTCTCATTTCCCATGTTCTCATTTCCTTGGTCCTCAAATTCCAGGGCTCATGCCTACTGTACAAGGGTACTTGGGGAGCTGGGGTAAGTTGGGAGGGTTCTGCTCACCTGCCACTGTGAGCAGAACCCCTCTGAGTCTCTCAGGTCCCCTCCTTCTGCCTGGTGGTGAGATACAAGGAGATTCATGGCTCCTTGTGAAGTGGGTGGTGGGCACATTTGTCTAAGGCATGATAGAATGGGGCTCCTCCAGTCAATCACTTCCTCAGAGTCCCTAATACTTCTTAGCCTTTCTACTTCATCTCTCAGCTCCATCACTAGGCTGAGCAGATTGCTGACCTGAGCATGCCTCACACAGCTCATTTCCCTGCTGCCATCTGAGAGCATCTCCAGGCTCTGAGGCTCTGACACTGCCTGCAGCCAGAGACCTGGACCTCTGCGTGCCTTCATGGGCACTCCCTGCAGGTGGTCACATCCTTTCTGGTGTGTGCAGAGGAAGCAACTTTTTTGTCCAAGTGGACACCACAACTGTGCTTTCATGATGAGGGCAATGACCACCAACTGTGTGAGGGACTTTAAGTGAAAGGGGTACTTCAAGGCTGACTGAGGTGGCCTGTGCAATGTGATCTTCGTAGGGGCAGGTATGACCATATCAATGGGTGGAAAATTAGGGTTACTTGTGGCTCTGTGGCTATGAGCACTTTGTATTTAACCATTTGAAAGGTTTCACAGCAAACAAATCAATATCTCTGAGAGAGAATCCTACTTCACACCCAGATCTGAAATTCCCAGCCCTGTCAAAGGCATCTCCAAGGACAGCACATGCCACAGGATGCTCATTTGTTCTAATGGCTGTAACCAGCTATACCACTCATGTAAATTAATACCAATCAAAGTACAATAGTTATTGGCTGATTTTATTTAAATAGCTAAAAGGTACGAAACAAGAATTTTGTACAGGAAAAAAGTATTTTTCTTTACAAAACATATAGGATGTTTATATATTAAGAAGAACGTTATAGTCAAAATTAGTCGTTGAATGCAGCAGAAAAAAAGGTTTTTTAGCAATATGTGTTATTGAAACTTTAGCTGGTATTCCTGCAGCACTTTGTCATATCATAGGTGAGATGAGTTGGGATTTCAGACCATCCTCCAGCTGGTTGTTTCCTAATTAAACATAATTCTATTTAATACTTTTTTCCTGCAGTGAAGATTTTCAGTGAAGCCTAGATGTGAAAGTGGTCAAATCCCATGAAAGTCTTCAGGACTTTGATGCCCATCTAAGCCCTAAAGTATACTTAAATCTTTGTGCCCTACATATTTATTCTCAGCCCCTACCTGTTGAACTTAACATTTTTATTTTTAGTTTAGAATGAAAAAATATAGAAATTAAAACTGTTGAGAAGAGAGTACTTAATTCTTGTTGATAAATATCCTTTTTATCAAAGGATAACAGTAACATCAAACATTTTTCAAAGGCATTCAAGAAAATTAAGGTACAGATACCTAGCAAGTAGAATAGATAGTTGTTAAGGCAAGATAGGTGTCTCAAGCCTGTGAAGGAGTTTGTTAAGATTCTTTTAAGATTCAAAGATTTTGGTCATCTTGAACAGTCAACCTTCAATAATCTGGCAGTTGGACTGAGACATCCAGACCTACATTCTTGAGTTGAGTTTTAAATCTAATTGAAAATTTTATATCTTCATACAAGATAATTTAAAACTCAGGACCAAAAGGAGATAAATTTCCATAGAATCCTAGAATGGTTTGGGTTGGAAGGGACCTTAAAGATCATGTAGTTCCAACCCCCTACCAAGAGCAGGGACACCTTCCACTTGACCAGGTTGCTCACAGCCCCATCCAGCCTGGCTTTGAACACTTCCAGTCTTGAGATACTGGGCAACCTGTTTCAGTATCTCACCATGCTCATCACCCAGTTTCAGTTACCAGTTTGGCTCCTTTTCTATATGAAACCAAATTCAATCAATGAAAAAGAAAATCAAGGTTATCATTGATGAAAACCAGCAGTCTTTCTGATTTAAATGAAGTTAAGCTGAGGTTCAACACAATGAGCCTCTGACCTGAAAAGGATGAAAGATGTTTTCATTTATCCCAAAGTAGGACTTTAAAAACATTGAGTCATTTCATTCACCTTTGTTTTCATCCAGAAAATTTATCTTTTGTCTGTGATTAAAATCCTATACTTCAGGGTATGTTTCCTACAATATATCCTATTTCTCAGGTGCTGGAGGCATGCCCTGGAGAATATTATTCCTTATTTAGTGTGTGTCAGACCACATTTGACACAGTCCATTACACTGTCACAAGATTTATCCTTCTGATAAAAAAGCAAAATCTTTAGCTGGGCAAACTGAGTTTGATAGCTGTTCAGAATGAAAAATATCTGGTTTTTAAAGCACAGCTAGTATTCACAAGCCCAGAGGTTGTGTTTGTGGTGCCTGCATCAGTATTAAGTTATCATTTAAAAGCCCAAAGAAAGTAAAATTATTGTATTAGCTCTACCTTTAGGCCAGTTATAGAGGTACTGATTACTTGCCATATCTTCTACAGACAACAGGAACTTCACCCTGCAAATCACACACTCTAATTTAAGAGGGGTCTGTCTCTCTGGTTAAGAGATTGCACTGTTGAAAGCAAGTCACTTTTAGAAAAAGTGTTTAATCTTAAGCAACATAACCCAAAAGAATTTGGAGACATAGCTTTAGGTTCCCAACTATAAATAAAATAACAAATATCAATAAGAATATACATATCAATCATAAATATCAATAACATTATGAATATCAACTAATAGAAGAGTTAGAAAGTTGATATTAAGAACAATCATTGAAATAGGATGCTTCACAAACAAAGTGTTTTAAATTTCACTGAAAATGGAAGTTAGTATCTTTCTAAATTATCTCCTAAATCTATTATCTTTCTAAATTTAAATGCAGGTCTACTGCCATAAACAAGTAAAATAGTACCATTGCACCAGCACTCACAGCAGAGGTCAAAGTCAATGAAAGGACATTATTAGGACCTTGTATTGCACACCACTTGATTTCCTACAATTGTTTGCACTTGGTTACCTGATTTGCAATTACTTACCCAATTATTTGCATTTGATTAAATAACTGAGCATTTCTGGACAGATCTCCACTTGAATACTCAGAGCTATGGATTCCAATTTTTGCTAGTCATTGCTTTCTGTGATCAGTTTACATCATGGATTTTTTTTTCTTTGCTGTTATAGAGAATTCCTTAATTCTTCTAATTTCTCTCCTACTCTTGTTACTAAGAAAATCTGTTAGCAAGCAACAATATCAATTTATGTCCTTTCTTAGAAGTTACAGACAGATCACTTCTAAATTTTGGGTTTAACAATACCTTGTAAGTCTTTCATGGTAACATAATTTTTTCAGCTCTAAAATTATTTTTATGTTCCTATTTTTTAAAAAGAAACATACCCAATTTTTTCAGTATCTCCTTTAAACTGAAGATCCTGAAGCAAGATGTGGTATTCCATCAGAACTAATCACACTGGAACCACACAGGGAAGCCATCTTCCAACTCCTGCTCACCATCTTTGGATCTTACCTCTTGATTAGGACTAACTTTGTCCTCTAATCTCAATAGCTGTACCTTTCCAGGACACGATCTCCTGTCCTGTCTTTTGCATTCCAGTTCTTTTGAATTTTTAAAGGTTTTTTATATTAATTGTTTTGCCAAGTGATGCAGTCCAAATTACCAGGCTACATTTCTCTGTCCCAATTAATTTATCTTCCACTTTTTCAATCCTTGAATGATCCACAGAACTTTTCAGCAATCATTCCATGTCTATGTTTACCCTGACAAAATGTTAAACCACGGGAAAATTTCTTCCAGATTTAGAGACTTGGTCTAATTATTTCTTGTTTTCAATTGGCAATTATTTTTTGTGACCTGTTAGTTCACAGACCATTTAGTTCATACTTTATAATTTCTATAGACTATTGGTCTTTAATGAGACCATCAAATACTTTTAAAAATCAGAGTATGCCCATCTTAACAGAGGTTGATCCCACATATATAAACTTGACAAAATGGTGCATCTCTCAGGACCAATTTCCACAAAAGTGTTGACTAGCATTGATTATACCTCTTTCTTTTATTCATTAATTGATTGCATTTTATATCAGGATTTTCACTGTTTTCCCTGAGACTAATGCTGGGCTAAATACCCAACAGTGATCAAGATTCTCCACTTAATTTGTTTTGGGTCAGGGGAAATGCCTGGGAAGATAACAAGATGTCACTAGCTTATGAAAAAGTGGAGTAATTCTGTGGGTTCGGGTTATAAAATGAAGTAGAAGTAGGACATGGAGAGGAAATTTCCAGTAAGGTTTGCCCATGAAAATTACTTGTTTTGGTTGTTATACTCTATTTATTCTATTTTAAGATGTCTAGCATCTTGATTACCAGCTTTGCACAGTTTCATTTGTCTAAAGGCTGAAGGAAATCACAGCAAAAGCTTATTCTGTGTAGTTCATAATAACACGGTATACTTTACCCTTAGCTAATTCAGCTTTATGAGGAAGAGGGACAATACAAATTAGACTACAAAAGTGATGAATATTTAATATTGGTTTGGGATCCTCTGAGCTTAGCTTTTTGAAATACCTCTGATCCCTCTGTGGTACACACCACTCTGGGTGTGCAGCTGAGCAGAAGTGCATGGGACCTGTATAGATTGTGATATGGATCGTTCATCACTGTCTGTATAAAGGCTTGGTTTGCCTCCTTCAGGTATAGAAGACCCCCAATATATGTGCAAATTTATAAATCACACCTGTTGCTGGCCTTTTGTCCCAGTCCTCCCGTTACCAGGTTTTTCAAATGTAATAATGAAAACAAGTAATTCTTCCAACATCAGGTACTTAAGGCAGCCCTGTGGCAGCTGTCAGGGAAGGTGAGCATTAGAAACAGCTGATTCCTATTCAAAGGGTGATGTTGCCTTTCTATTGCCCTTGCACATAGGTGACTTCCAGGATGTACATGATCACTGCTATACAATTCCCCTGCAACAAAACCTGATGGATTGTACTAGCAAAGTCAGGCAGTAGGTGTTCATGATTCCATCTCCCTCCTCACTGGCCTCCCTGACCTCCTCATTGTATTTTTTCATAATTTTCTTCCTTCTGCCTCTGTAGTTCTTTCTGCCAGCCCAAATCAGCACCCATCAACTCTCTGGGACATTGTCTTGGCCAGCAAACATTTGCTTCATTCTGAGGATTTTCTCTATTGTGCCTAATACCTTAGCAAAAGGGAGAAGCTGTCCTTTTTAAAAGTAGGATTGAAGCACTGGCCAAACACAGTACTTAGGCACAAGCCAAACTATAAGCAAATCAATAGGACTTCTCATTTGTTCACATGATTACAATTAAGCATATCCCTTAATGCTTCCCTGGATGGAAGCCAAAAGACAGTAGTAAATTGAGATCCCAGAAATTACCTTCCTTTTAGTGAGGTAAATTCACCCTTTGTATTAGCAGATGACACATTCTCTAGTGCAGAGAAAGAAACATAATCAAGCCACTTAAAATGGGGAGTCTTTTATTTCCATTTCTGCAAGTATGGTCCTTTACCCTGCAATTAAAAAAAGAAATGGAAAAGAGAAATCCAAAAGAAGCAATGGCTTGGCACCTCTGCTGCAAAAAATTCCTTACTGCTGAACACAACACGTCGGCTGAGCTCTCAGGTTACATCACATCAAACAAAGGCTCTTTAAAGAAAGATCTCAACTGCATAAAGATCTTAACAATTAGAACAGAAAGGGAGAGACAACAGATTGTGAGCAAAAACAATCGGAAACAAATTGAGCTCTGATTAAAAGTCAAAATAAGAACTAATAAGGTTGTGATACAGTCCTAAGAAACAGCAACTCTACTTCCTTCTTTACTGTAGTTTTGGTAAACTTTATAAATATGCTGCCTCAGATATCCAGCAGAAAGAAAGGAGTGACTAGGCAGTGGTGCTTGGTCATCCTATGCAGTGACAAACCTCTGCTTGGGTGCTGCAGATCTCAGGCTCTATTTTTGCCATGGTAATGCCACCCTTTCCAACCCAGGCTACCTTCATTGACGTGACACAGCAGGATGGTTGTTGACAGGGATTTCCATCCCCCCAGGACTGAGCTAGACTTATAAAATACCTTTCCAGCTGGGACTTTTCTTCTTTAAGCAGAAAAAGAACATGTTCCTGGCAGAACTGAGTGGTTCTGTATTTGTAATTAGAGAAAATCAGATAAAGAAGGTGGCCTGGGGACAGATCTGAAAGTGATGCAGTATGTAAGTCTGATACCAAGGGCAATGTCAGCTTGGGTCAGTCAAGAGAAGAAGCCCTATGAGGAAAAGCCATAACCTTCAGCCAAAAATCATCTTATTATATAATTTAAGATTTTATTTCCTTTTTTTTCCCAGGATTGGAGTCTAGACAAAGGACACTACATTCTACCCTTAAAAGTCTCAGAAATTGCTTCAATTTTCTTACTCTCTTCACAGCTGAGATGTTTTTCTTAGGGATATCTCTTCAAATTGCCTACAAATTTTATCTCATAAGCAACATGTTTAATGCGCTCATCCTCTCACTAAATTCGCTGCTTTTCCTCTACATGGAGATGATTTGCTTTTTTTTTCTCAAAAACATTTTTCAGGCTTCAATTCTTTTTTTCCTTTAAAGCAAATTTCTAGTTCTCTGTGATACTGATGTTTTCTTCCTGAAATATTTTTCTGTTCTTGCTATTATGTTCTTTTACTACAGCTTGCACTCTTTATCATTTCAGTTTCTCCCTTCTCAGCAACCTTTTTGCTGCTCCTCACATATCTCTAGTTGCCTTATCAAAATATTGACAAAATGCTTTCCAAGAACCTGGTAGGCATTCAGTGCATCCTGACACATTACTCTCCTGCCAGACACCTACGCAGTTGAAATCCTTTTTTCCTACCTTCTTCCTATTTTGAATGACTCTGATAGATATTTTCTAAAGAGCTCCATCCTCCTGAACCTCTTCTTTGGTATCTTATTATAAATCCTAATAAACAGAGGTCACACCTACCTACCCTCTCCCTTTATCCTTCCCCATGCAAACTGACCCCAAGTGCATGCATGCATATATGTCGACAGAAAGAGATGTACAAGGCAATACCTTCTATCCATATTTCCCTGTCAAATATCTCAAGACAAGGTCAATCCCTCTGCGTGAGTATTCCACAGATATGGATAATCTCAGTACATCTGTTATTCC
The DNA here is from genome assembly GCF_003945725.1 of Corapipo altera. Lineage (NCBI taxonomy): Eukaryota > Metazoa > Chordata > Aves > Passeriformes > Pipridae > Corapipo > Corapipo altera. The sequence continues at coordinate 1,319,670 of NW_020884886.1, read as the reverse complement.
GATATTGCAGGACTTCATGTTTGAACACCTTGATTTTTTGACATCATAAAAGTTTTATGTGCTCTTAAGCTCATTTTTCAGAGGTTGTGAAATAACATGTAGGGAGACATTGTTCAAGAAAGGAATTTGTTTTGAGCTTTTTTTCGTATGTCACTGGGTAGAAATAATTTGTATTCTAGAATTTAATTATTTTTTTTCCTGTTAAGTGAAAATTACTTTTCTGTGCATTTATGGAGAAAAGCACAGGATACATTCATGTGGTTACACATTTTCTAAGAGTGTGGGCTATGCATTTTGCCTGTGAACACTTGAATGTCTCTCCAGGGCTAGCAAGGAAATCCATGTATTTCAGTATGTTACATGCATAATAGCTGACAGCAGTGTCTGACCAGAGGCATTCAAGAACTGGAGACTCTCACTCACTGATTTTTCTACTATGTCCCACAGATGCCAAATGATGGGCAAGACCCTCAGCTGGACTAAGCACATGAGCCTCAGGTTCAGCATTTTACAGTATGACAGAAACTCTTGAAGTCAGATAAGCACTCTAAACAAAACCTTTTCCTTTCCTCTTTTTTCTTTTTTTTTCGTACAGCAGCCCATGTCACACGAACATATACTTTATATGACAGAGTCCTCTGTGGTTCAAATAAGAATAGACTCCGATCTGACTAAATCAATAAGAATGTTTTTAACCCCATATTCCAATTCTGTAAATAATTTGCATGCAACTTATTGTATTTTGCAAGATAATAACACTAAACCCTTTAAAGAAAGGTGCATTTTATAACCAAATCTGAAAGAAACAATCAAAAACAGACTGAAATTTGATCTCAGGACTACAGGTCATGATAGCAAATCAGCTATGGAACTGGAGATTATCATAGAATCATTAAAAAAGGGGTTAGAATGCAAAACTTCTCTTCTGACTAGAGTACTAAGAGCATCTCTTGTCAGTTCCCCTAAAGAATGAGGAAAGATTTTCTATTTAGCAAAAGAAGAGCATGTCTGAAGAGTAACAAGCTGGCAGGGCAGGACAGAGAACGTGCCCAGACAGAATTTGGGAGAGGAGCCTGGTAAGTTTGTTCCAGAGTCAGAGTGGTTCCTGGGCCATTCCACCTTGACAACAATTGTGGTCACCAGCACCCAGTGCAGCTTGACCCAACTGAAATAACCTCCTGGTAAAAAAAGCAGACTCAGAGGCAAGGTGAGCCCAACCCATCCAATCTGTAACTACACAGAACACTGACTAAGTCTGCATCCCCAAGCAAAGCCCTGAGGTGCTCCCACAGTGCCACATTGTTTCCCTGACCACAGCACCAAACCTAACCTGTTCACTCCCTTAGATGATTACTCAGAAAAAAAGAAGAAAAAAAAAAGGAAAGAAAACCGATGGCTATCTGGAGCATCTTCTCCCCTTGTAGGTCTTTGTCCCTATACACCTTTCTGTTGTCAGGGCAGGTTTAGATTGGATATTAGAAATAGGTTCTTCACCCAGGGTGTGGTAGGATGCTGTAACAGGCTCCCCAGGGAAGTGGTCACAGCACCAACCTGACAGAGTTCAAGAGGGATTCGGATGACACTCTCAGACACATGGTGTGACTCTTGGGGATGGTCCTGTGAAGGGCTCAATGATCCTTGTGAGTCCCTTCCAAGGCAGTATATTCTGTGATTCTGTGATTTGTTCATTATGCTGTGCTGGATGATCCCTTTTCCCTGCATCAGCAGCTGCTGCAGAGCTGAGACCTGCCCAGGTTCACCCCTCATCTGACTGCTCAGTATGGGACCTCCTGGTGCCACCCTGTGCAAACTGGAAATTTTAATCTTCAAATGCATTCAGATTCTTCAGATACATTTAGAATTAATTATTTAAGTTAAGTAAGCTGAAAGGAAATAGTTTAGAGATGCCTGGTTTGAATTTGCAGCGGAGAAACTCGGGGCTGTCAGACACAGCTGGTATCCGTGTCCAGTGAATCATTAGAAGGGCTGGAGAAAATGTGTTTCTGCATACAGACTGATGACGTTAAAGTAAAAATTAACAAGAGTGCCTACATGGTTAGAAGTACTATTCAGGTTTTGGGTGATCTATGTGTTTTTAAACTGGCAAGCTCAAAAGGATCATTTTTCCATCTGGATCTCTAAAAACCTAAAAATACAATACAAATGCTGGTTAGACTATCATCATTGTAACTGTAAAGAAGGACTTTCAGATATAAAATACATTCAAAAAACACTTGAATTTTCTTGTTCCATTCCATCATATCCTGCCTAAGTAAACATGATGGCAGTATTTTAATCTTGGAAGGTACATGTAGAAGACAAAATCCTTCATAAAAAATCATTTAAATTCCAAACCAACACAGAATTGAACAATAGAGCTAAGCATGTGCTTCATTGGTAGATCAAGTTTCTAGTGAAGAATGGTTGTTTATATTATTTCATCATAAATGCCAGTTTCTGTTGGTAACAAATAAATACCCCCTGAAAAGCTTCCAAAATGCACTTGGATAGCAGAGTGATTTCACACATGCACCCAACTCATACTTTAACAAATTTATGAAGACACATTCATGTTTTCACTTGACAGTGAATAATATTTAAATGCCATGTCAAGATACCTTTCGACAAAAATCCTTGTTTACTAGTCAAACCTGCAGGTAAAAACTTTGTTCAAGTGGTTTGTCTGGCAACATAATTTGGCACTCTATATCTATTAACTTCTGTTTCTGCTTTTGCACAAACAAGATTTGCCACAGATCACTGGTTCAAACAAGGAGTCTAAATGAAGTATCTCAAATTAAGTTTGAATTGATTTACATCAAGAACCAATGAACCAGCAAATTTTCTTGTGTGCGTTTCCGTGTGCAGAACTAAAATACTTACAGGAGATACTGTCATACCGGCAATTAAGGTCATTGGATAAGAAGACCAATTTCCTCATTTGTTTTCCTTTCTCATTTTGCAGGAGGAAAAGGCAGTTGACAGCCCTCTCTCTTTACTTTCTGCTAAACTCATCCAGGTTAAAAACATTCAAACTTACAAAATCTCCAAATAAAATAGCTGCATGAGGAATACAAAATCTATACCAAGGAAAGGACAATTTACAAACATCTACTTTCAGAACAATAAACGCACCATTACAGTGGTTTAGGGGGAAAACATGTTTCTGCTTACTCTTCTCAGTGGAGTAATCAGTCTATTTTCAGTTCTGTCAGTGAAAGGAGTGAATTCAGCAGACAAAAATATGGTGGAACATAGAACTATATAAACTGAAAATGCTCGTGTGATGCTTTGAAGCCCTCTGTGTTTATTGCACATTCCACAGTCCAAATTTCCCACTAGCCTTTCAAAGAAATGTTTGAACTCTTTGCTTCATAATAAAGAAAAACAGAGGCAGGCGATGGTTGAGGTTTTATACTGAGGAGACCATGCACTCGTATGTAAGCATGTGTGTGTTTGCATGCGTGTTTCTTACTTTGGTAGAGATTACGAGCCATGTAGGAACAGAGTGCTTAATTGAAAAGATAACAAATGATGAAGCAGCTGTTAAGTATGGCACAAAAATTGCTCCGAGCAGTTAAGGCTGATCATCACGATGGAAATAGCTTTTTGACAAGCTTAGCATTCCTGTGACAATAATTAAGAATCAGGTTTCCACCAAAAGGCTTTATAGCCAGAAGGGGTTGCAAATCAATGGGCAACATTTTTATCTTGGAATGAAAATTAATTATTCAGTGTAGGACATGCTTTCTCACACTTAACTGCCTGTAATGCCTCCTTTATTCTCCATCTTAATTCAATTAATATACCATTGTTAAAGGGGTGTTTGTCAGTAGTGATTTACTTTTGTTAAAAATTACCATAAGGAAATATGACAAAATTGAATGGTTCTTAAATTAAGTCATAGTTCAGATTTTTTTGGCAGAGAGTTCCTAACTGTTAAGTACTCTTTGACAAGGGTGTGGATATGAGCATTTTGTATTTCACCCTTTGAGCTTGCATAAGCACATAAAGGGATTGAATAATACATGAAAAAGAAGTGTAGGATTTTCTGAAGTGCTCCATGTGGCCCTAACTTCTTTCTCCCATTTAAGCTAGTCAGAAAACATATTGAATTTAATTGAAGCAATTTCAGAACACCAAGGACTTTTGAAAATCTTATTCTTATTGAGAAGAAATATAAAAGTGTTCTTGTCCTTTTGATTATTATATGGAAATGAAGGCATCCATCAAAGCTGTCATGACACTTACTGGAAAATGATGCGACTTTGGGGAATTATTCAGACTGTTTTGACAGGCTCTACAATCTGAAAATGGGCCTGGAAATGTCCTCTTGGCAAGAAACATTAGACAACATAAGCCTCCACGAGGGTAGCTTTCTTCTCACTATTGCCATTGGTGTTTTCAACTTCGACAGTAACAGAGCTGATAGAAAAGAAAAAAAAAAGTACTGAAATTGATTGGTAATTAATTTTATTCAGTACTCCTATATTTTTCCATTATTGCCCATGTCTTCTGTGGTCCTGAGAAGTGCATCTTGATTTTCTGTTTAATCTTTCTTTATTTAAGCTAATACTTTGTAAAACACCAGAAGTGTGAGAGTAAAAGTTCTTTGCTTGAAGGAGTCCCATGTTTTCTCCTTCAATGTAAGTTCCTTATGGCACTCTCCCTCTGAAGCAAAGAATATGATCACCTGGCACATTAAGAGAGTTTCTTACAGGACAAGAGGTGCAAACCTTTCAACCCCTTTTTTGTCATCTCATGAATGTTTCTGCTGAGCCAAGTACTACTAAAAGAAACATTGGTGAGTCACAAGAGAATGTGTTCTCTACATATTAGAGAATTAATTGCTTTATAAAACCTCTTAACATTGTATTAGCTGGAGCTAATGCTGACCCTACTCACAGCATATGATGTTATGGAGGACAAGCAGAGCCCTGGATTCTTGTTCTTGCCCCAAAAATATTCCTGCCTTGCTGCATCCTAAAATGTCTCTTTCATGAGAAGATTGTTCTCTGGCCTGGCACAAGAGGGAGAAGTCCACGTTCATTCTCATTTCTGAAAGTTTGTTGGTAAGCCCAGCACCAGCATCAAACTCTGAGTTACTCATCTTTGTAATCAGGAGACTGTAACTGATTTATGCTTTTAAAAATCAAGAACATGCTTTTAAAACGCCACGTTCTGAGAATGCAACAGGTGAAATAAAGTCTAAAATTATTTGGTTTCCCATATTTGAACTAGGAAGTAGATTCAACTACCTTAGGAAACCTAATGTCTTTCTCCTCCTTTTAAGCAGACTTACCTCATTTGCACATCAATATATATGTCCTTGACAAGCACATCTATCACTTATACTTCAAGATATACCAAGTAATCAAATACAAATATGTCCACAATTTGCATTTCTTCTATGAACACATTATAGGGTAGGGCCACAGTGATGTCGAAAGAATGTTCTGTGCTAGATTTAATTTTTTATTTGAAGAAGCTTATAGCACAATTGAAATAATAATCCAGGAATGTGTCTTTCTATACCACCTAAATTTTAAAAATCCTTTTGTCCTTTCCTATCCTGTTTTCCACCTCACTGACCACCAACATTTCTCCTACATTGACTATTCTAAACAATTAGCTGAGAAGCATTCCTTGCAAATACCTCACTGGCCCAACACCTTTACTCAATTAGGGTATTGCTTCCTCTTCAATCAACATGACTTGTCTCTGTAGGACTACCCGGAAAACGCCTTCCAAGAAAAGTGAGACGGCCAGAAGCAGGCCCTGAGATAATCCCCTTTTGTTCATCAGGTACTTCATACATTTTGAGGAGACAGAAACGGGAGGAAGCAAGGAAAGCATGTGTGTAGATCAACACACCTTTTAAAACATTGGCAGAAATGTCAGGATTCAACTTTATGTCTAAGTTGATAAAAATCTTTAACTTCTTTGCCACTTCGTGTGCTTGTCAATACTGCAGATTAATGGCTTCTGCACTGACTCATGGTTTTGTTCTGTGTCAGACCAGAAAACGAAAGAGGAACAAACCACCCAGAAGACATCAGATAATTTCTGGTAGGAAAAAAAGCCACAAACAAACATCTGAAATTCAAAGGAAATGCATCTATTGTTAGTCCAGGCTATTAGTGCTTGCTGCCATTTGGTCCAGTTGGAGGGAGCAGAAGACTTGCATAAATCACATATTAGGACAATATGTTTAATACAGAGCCAGAGCAGAATGTTTCTGGCATATTTTAATGGATACAATAATGTTGCATCACAAATCTGTCCTTGAGTTTTTCTTTCAAGGGAACTGCCCTGGAGTTAGTTGCAAAAAAATCAGTGGTCTGGAAATTATGTAATTTAAACATATTTACCTCGGTGTATGCCAGTATTTGCAGCTGTCAAAGTGAGCAGAGCCTTGTCCTACTGAGGCTAATTCTCCTAAATTAAAAGCTGCTTCTGTTCCATGCACCCCCTCAAATGTTTAGCCTTTGCCAACCAAACATGGAAATTTGGAGCGTTTTATAAATACTTCCAAATAAAGAGAGACAGAAAAGTTCAGTGGAAGAGTTCTTTACCAAAAATAAGTGTTTTCATTTGACATTTTTTTCAGGAATGTAGTGCAATTTTGAACATGAAACAGTGGAAACATTTAATTGTCTTTCACATTTATAATATATCAAAATTAATAATTTACTTAAAATATATATTTTTTAATAAGTGAATTAAATTTATGGGCTATAAAACTTAACTGGAACATTTAAGTGTCTTCACTCATACATGTTTAACAGGCCTTATGGCTATTCATATTTTCTTACTGTGACTGGTTTAAAATTCAAAATTTTGAAAGAAAATCACATCTGAAATTACTGGTTTCAGTGAATTAAAAGATAAGATGGTAGAGTTAAATTATAGGTTCCTACACTTCAGACTGATTCTGTAACAATAAGGAAGACAGACTAATCTTGATCCAAATTATACTGAAAGTTAAAGCATTCCTGTCTGGTTTTTAATTTTATTGATAGCATTCTTTCACCAAAAGATTTTTCTTATACCACATTCATGCAATATGTGAAACTAGAGGCATCATATACTAAACTATAGAAAACTACTGTGATATTTATATAAACCCACTGTATTTCACCTGTTCCTGTTCACCATTTACAATGAAAGCTCACCAGCAGAGGTGAACCACTGTTAGTGTTTAGTGTGTCACCAAGCACAAAGGTTCTCCTGCATAAAACATAAGAGACTAGCTTGCGTAAAAGCACTGAATTGCACCAAGAACATATTGGTGGAGTGGTACAGCACAATGGAAAGTTCACCTGGACAGTGCTTGGAGTTACATTTTGTATTGCACTGGCTCAACTCCTTACTGAACTGACTCATGCAAGGTCCTACAGAGATGGTCTCATGATCAGGACCTCTTTGAAATGAGGAAAAGCCTCCAAATATCTAAGACTAGAAAACATATTACGGTGCTTGCAGTAGAAATTTATGTAGAGGCCATATTGATCTGAAAAAATGAAGAGGAGGGGGTTCAAAAAGATTTTTCACTCTTGCTGATGACACAGAAATCCATAAATGCAACTTTTCCATATGACAAAGTGATATGCAATATTCACTGTGGTTTCACACAGTTGGGTCAATAAACTTCCATTAACTATGGACAACTGTCAAAGTGACCCGCTGCCCTCATTTCTGCAGTATGACTTGGCCTTAGCTGTCCATATTAATATGAATTTTAACTCTTTGGTTTGGCATTTTAATTCTTCATCCATTAGTCTCACATTTCTGTATTATCAGTTAGCACTATTGATTTTAAAGAATACATACAATCAATTTGCTCCGATGTATTTGCAAAGGTCAGAGGAGGACACAAATGTGATTTCTGCAAGAGGTCCAGACGTTGCTTCCTGATGATTTTTATTATCTCTCCTTCTGGCCAAGATTATTTTTACAATTGAAAATAGTATTTATCATAACTGAAGGATCACTAGATGTCCTTGCAGTCTGAATTTTTAACGGTTCATTTGTGGGGATTTTTTACAAGATGTGTCTAAATAGAGGCAGTGCAAGCCCAGAAATATCTTTTTCCAGACTGAGCTTCTTCTGGTGTGACTGTCAGACATCTCAGTTGCCCGCGCTTTATTGGAACACAGAACACTGAATTGGCACACAGAAACAAGTGAAAGCAAAGCAACAGTCTGATTCTCAGACCTCACAGACCTGCAGATACTTTACGTTTAAAGGATACAAATACAGCAATAACAAAAACTGAAGCTTTTGCATGACTAAGGTAAACCCTACCCACCCTTTTTTCTTTTTTTTTTTTTAATTAGAGAGGAACCAGGTAGTAGAGGTGGATTCTACATTTGACTGAAATACCAAAGTCTGTAGTTTCGCTGTGCCCAGAAGGGAGGTTTCAAAGCCTGATTCTCTGACTGTTAAGAAATCTTCAGCCTGCTTTTCCTCGTTTTTTTTTACCCTTTCGGTGGAAAATGCTATTGTTTATAGTTCCTGGTATACAAACTTTCTGTTTAAGATCTTACTAATGAGTAGAGAAGAAATTTCTCCCAGTATTTAATATCTCAGCTCCTAGAGACCTCTGCCAGTCAGAGGGAGCATGTGGTGTTACCTGGGACAGTTTTGGTACTTGGAAACTCCAGAGAAATCTCCTTAAGGAGTGCCTACTACTAGTTTTTTCCTCCTAATTTTTTTAATGTTCATTTCCTCCTTGTTTTAGAGTTTCTGTTTGTACTGCACCAGGACACACAGTTCCTCAGTCATTAGCAGTGGCATATGTTTTTTACAGATGTGAGGGACTTGCCTGGAGATCAGCCACCCAAGGACAAGAGAGTTTATACTCCCCGGTCCTCTAATCTACCTGAGCACTCTCTATCCGCAGTCCAGCTTCATCTGCAGGTTGGACAGAGAAATGTTTCCTTCAATTTCCTTCAGTTCCATCCCTATTCCCTTTAAAAGCAGCAGGAAGCTGTCACTGAGTGCAAGATTGGTCTTCTCTGGATCTGTTGATATTTCAGCCGCTGCCATATTCAAAGTGTTCTGCTGATTATGAGAGTGCTGAAGTCAAGAGTGGCACTTAGTGGCACAGTGCCACAAGATCATGAATTTCTGAAGTGCCCAAGGAACAAAACAGAGACTCTCAAAAGTGCCTTTGTTCCATTCATAAATAATCTGCACCAGACTAAAAGACAAGCAAAGTAGATAGAGCTGTTCTCCTCCTCTGTGTCTGCTTGAAAACCTAAGAGTTTGTTCTCAGAAACAAAAAAAATTTTAACTTCACCACGTTTCAGAACATAAGAGTGGAACAGCACCATTCCAAATAATGCTGGAATTTCATTTCTTATCAGGAATCTACAATGTTTCTGTGTCTCTGTTGGAGTTTCTACCACAAACACATCTCACTTGGCTATATTGTGATCTTTACAGTATGGATTAATCTGGTATCCAACATTCTTGCAATAAAATAGTAACTGTGTCTTCACCATATAGGGAATAGAATGTTTACTTAAATAGAAAATGAAATTTATTGTACTTCAGAAAGTATAAGGGCCAGATTATACACTGCAGGGAGAGTGAGAACCTCAGTGGAAGTAAAACAATTTACACACAGTAGCAACTCATGCCAAAACTTCAAAGTGAAAAGAAGCCCAACTTGTTTTTCTGTGAGCAGCCCTTTTATAGGCTTTTGTAAGATAAAGGTTGGACAGGAGAAACAGAATAAACACACGGCATCATTCTGGGACCGGTCTTAAAAACACTTTTTCATGGGCCTAGATTTCCACACGTGAGTTTCACGCCCTCTGAGGTCTCCTGAGCTATTGGTGTGCGTAAGTTAAGCTCATACAGATGTATTTGCAAGAAGAACCAGTTTCTCAAGAACAAATCATCTTTTCTGCATCAGTAGGAAAGCGACTGATAGCTCTCCAGTGTGCTTTAGATTTCATACTCCGTTTGTAACAAGAGCTTCATAACACTCCCCATTACAACACAACAACAACACAATCATTTAGTTCTGCAATCTGAGAGGGACAACGGCTATTTCAACATTCCCAAGGGGGGTTCGAATGACTTATTGATCAATTGATTAATAAATGTCAGCGGTCAGAGGAGAGAGCAGCTCTGCTGAAAAAAATAGCTGTCAGAAGAGCCCGTAAGTGCATGAGCTATTAAGAGTGAAAAAATTATTCTGACAGAAAAATAGGGCAGTGATTGTTTTGCATTAAATGTGAGAGAATGCACAAGATGTGTTTCCAAAACTTGTCAGATATAATAATGAGAAATAGAAACTTCATTTTTTGAATAGAAATGGTTATGCACATATTTTGATAAACCACATATGAAAGTTTGGAATTGATTAACTTTTCATAAAATAGCTGCTTCGAGTTATTTCTACCGAAAGTTAGAGACTGAGGTTCTAATCACGCTTAAGAATAATTTTGTTTCTAACAAATAAGGCTGAATACTTTTTCTAATTAATTTTTCATTATTATTTTTGACACAGGTAAGGGTGTATCTAGTCTGTGTGTTTTTCCATGTTTGAATGTCAGTACTTTCTGCTAGAGATTTCATTGAAATAAAGTTGTAATGTGGAACATGCATTCCTGAAATACTCACTTCCCTTTTTTATTAGTTTTCATTTTCAGATAAGGGGCATCATTATGGTATTTAAGATTCATCTGGCAGGAGTCACTCACATCTCCTGGAAGGGTTGTCTTTCTAGCAGTATTGCAGTAAGGGTATAAATGAGGGGCTGGGAGGCAGATGGTTATCTATATGAAAAATCCTTACTCACCTGAGCTGCTGAACTACAGACAACTGAGTTACAAAATTAAATTAATCTATGCAATCCCTTTATTTTCAGCAGAGTGTTTGTGTGTGTAATGATTGGTGATCTGAATTTGTGAGATTTTTCTTATGGATACCTTAAAGATTGATCTTCCATTTTTCTTATGTATTGGGATTTTATTTGGAGGCCCCAGACATGATGATGCCCTTCATTCCCATTTTACACAGGAATCTACACCCTCGGTAGGTCTGATGGACATATGCAATGTGATGAGAGCTGTTACTGACTTCTAGCACAGGCTGAGGGAACCATACCTGATTAAATGATTTGTTCAGAGTCACAAAGGAAAGTTTTCAATCAGGATTTGAACCAATTCTCCCCAGTTTCAAATCACCTTATGTGGCAAAATAATTATTTAGAGATGTATAAAGAATAAAAAAAAATTACCAGTTTCTTTTCCTATATTGAGCAAAGGTTTGTGATTAGCATTTTACTTACTGCATGGCATCAAAATGGGCTTCACACACCACTTCAAAACACGATTTCTGTATTACCGTTACTAGTAATGAGGTCATTTAAGCATATGGACATGTGTGCCCGTGAGAGGCTGTGTTCAAAAATCTATTCCTGATCTACAAGCCAAAAAGCAATCACTGAAATAAAACAATGTCTAGTGCTATTCTCTTTAAAATATATATAAAACAATGCTGTATTATCCATGGCAGCAACATTTTGAGATGAAAAACCATATTCTAGATCCTCCAGTGGGGTAGATAAGCACAGCACCAGGGAAAAAATCAGTTCACACAAATGAGTATCCACATCTAAACAGATGCTAGAATAGCATTTCTGGGATTTCCAAAGTCAAACTGCTTATTTTAAAAACAGAGCTGATGAAAGAGTTCAGCTCTTTACAAGCATTAAAGCATCATCTAAAGTATCTCCTAAGATATTTACTAAAGAGTTTCCATGCAAAATCTGAACCTTGAAGATGCTATGTTTAGAAGTAAAAGTCTGCTCCATCTGCCCTATTTTTTCATCCTTTGAACAGCTAATGTGCCCCATATGTTCCAGTATTCATAGTTAGAACCCTACACGAGACATGCACTATTGGTGCTGCTTCATGAATAAATTTTAGAATGGGAAGGTAAGGAATAATAGAGCATTAAGAAATGCATATTTTGACATGAAGATTGTATTATTTGTACACTTCAGAGAAAGAATGTTTTCTATATTTCATTTTTTGCAGTTCACTTTCCCATTTTACTTACTGGGAAATCAATAGCAGATTTTCTCACATACTCTCTGCTTGCTTACGAGGTCTCTTATGAACTTAAAAGTTCATACAACACCATATTTTGCCAATATTTTCACAAATTCCTGACTACAGTCCAGACATACCAATCAATATATTGATCTGGGAAAAAAAAACCTGAGCAAGCCACAATGCTCATCTTGCTCTTTTTTTTTTTAATTTTTTTTTTTATTTTAAAAGTAAATCCTGGTTATATTTTATTATTTGACTATAGCTATTTCTAAAGAAAATCTAGCTATCATCCAGTGAACTCTCAGTCCTTTGTAAAGTCTTCTCAGAAGCTTTAGTGTATAAAATTATTAAAAAACTTTCCAATTCTGAAACGAATTATTCTGCATGCATTCCTGTAGTCAGTGTGTTTCTCTTTATGTGAAACACTGTTCAAGATTTCTTGGTATTTTTATATATAAAGTATATCTCTAAAAATATTATCGAACAGTTATATCCATAGCTGTAAATAAGTGTATTGAAGGAAGGAGCTGGGAATACCACATATGATTAATGTCACCTATTCCAAGACTTTGTTTTTATTTCCTTACAGTTTCAAAGGGTTTCAGCGCCTAAAGCCAAGATTTCCCATGTCAGATGTCATCAGAAGCCTGAAAATTTTGAGGAGAAAAAAAAAATAAAAATAGCCAAAGCAGTTCAGACATCTGTAAGAAGGATGCTAAGAGTAAATATGTATCAGCAAAATGAGCATTTGTCCTTCTTCAATAAATTTGAGTGACCTTTTCTTTGAAGAGGTTCTAATACCTCTTTTAGAGTGTAGTAATTAGATTTGGAGAATGGGTGTGTATGTGGTAAAGTTATCTTTTTCCAAATATCAGAATTTGATTATGTTATTCTCTTCACTGACAAGATTTAAAACAGTTAAAATTAAAGTAAATATTAGACTAAAATAATACTTTAATAGGAGTGGCTCATATACTCTTAGTGTAAAGGGTACACTAAACAAAAACATCCTACATCATGAAGTTTCATCCCTGCTGCTAAGGGAAATTGCATAGTACAGATAATAGATGCAAGAAGTTCTGTGCTGAAATGAATCAGAGTCTTGGCTGTGGCTCTTCTCCTGGAGAGCAACCCTGGAACACATCCCTGCAGGCCTCAGAAACCTTCTCCTATTTCCAGCTTGAATGTACTTGCAGTTGTTTTGCACCCATTTCTTCTTGTGCCAGTGTTATTCTTTAGCTGTTTTTCTGCCTCTCTTTGTCTGTCTCTGCTCAGAACGAGTAGATCCTTTATCAGTCTTCATTTGACTATGAAAAATAAGCCAAGGGTCTCTCCTATGATCACCTTGGCAGCCCCTCTGTGAACATGATGCAAAGGAAAAGAAGGAAGAGGTAACTGTGCACAATAAGACAGATGAAGTATTCAAACAGCTTTGTAATATTGTAAAATGACCTTGTTTCTGCTAGAAACACCTTCTCTGAAATCACATTTATCTTTTCCTTAGCCCATCATGTTGCTTGTTCATAGGTGAATCTATAATCAGGTAATGGAGAAAAGTCTTCCTCCCTGTCTGCCATTTTCAGCTGATTAGTGCCTGTCTGATAGAGGAATCACTTTCATAAACTCTTAAGACTACATAATTTGTACTATTATATTTCACCTCATTTTTATTTCTACAGTTCTTATTGTTATTCTATTCATTCTGTTCTCCTTCAGTTTTTACAAGAACTCCAAATTTTTGGTCACAAGCAATTTTCATTTAGTATTAGCAAAGTTAATTCAACTGATTTAATGAAAGAAAAATCAAGATGATTGTTGGAAGATCATTCTTTGAGTAAGAATATGGCCCTAATAGGGCTGTCTGTAAACAGCTGTTTTAGCAAGGTTTGGGATTTTTTCCCTTTACTTTTTTTTTCTTTAGTGTCAGTTGCCTCCAATTTGCATAGTTTTGTGTATAAGCATTGTATTAGTCTAACTAGATAAACCTATTGCATTAATCTTGTCTACAGATGAAATTGCTTGGTAATCTACACAACTGATCGCCTTACAAACTCATGTTGTATTTCAATCACCTTCCATTTGGCTTCCCATTTCTTCTGCAGTTCTTTAAAACTTCTAAAATCACAAAAAAATTCCCTTTTTTTTACTTTGTTTGTGCATTCCAGTTATCCCATTTAATAGATTCAGTCACTGTTCTTATTACTGGAAATGTAATTTAATATTCTAGTCTCCTCTATATTCTGAAATGGGAGTTGTTTCCTGCCATGTGGGTATATTTACTGAGATTATTTTTATAGCTGAAATAAAATAATTTCCACATCTATTTCTTGATTCTAGTTATCCATCACACTCTCCCTCAAGCCTAGCATTATCTTTGTTAAATTCAGAGACAGAATCTTGGTCTAATTTTCAGAATAACTTTGACAAAAATGTTATTGATATTCATAAGAAAATTTAGACAACAAAAGTTTAATTCTGAAAGAAGTTAATCTGACTTATTATTGTACATTGAAGCCATGTAAAAATATTTAGTTTTTCAGAGCTTTCCAAGTGAAACCAGAGAATTTCAGCTCAGAAACATATCTGGGAGATTTATTTGAGTCCAAAAGTCCAAAAGAGAACCTAAGAAACAACAGAGGAAGTTAAAAAGAAAGAGAACTAGCACGAGGTTGGTCTGGATGTCATCAGTTTTGATTTTGGCATTAAGTTTATTAACCACATCCAAAACCATCAGGAGTTGAAGACATTATTCAACACAAATTGGTGGAGCTGTGTTCCCTAGTAGGTGTAATTTCCACCACTTTGTGCCAAGATCCTATTAATCTTTGCTTACCCAGTCACCACTTCTGGTCTTGAACCAAAATGCTTCTGCCACGGTCCTGTTGGTTCTCCAGATAATTGTGAATTAATTGTTTCCTTCACTTTGTGAATGGCACAGATGCAGGTTTTTGTACTATCCTTAACATTAGTCTACGGGCTCACTGCTGGCATCACCAGGGACTCTTAAATTTCCCTTAATTTTGGGGTATCCAGTCATTCTATGACAGTATAGCAATCTAAGCAGAGCTAACAGGTACAGATGCCTACAGGAAGAAAACAATCCTTATTCACTACTCTGAATCACAGCTAAAGGACCAGGAGCTGGATCTACAGGGTAACCCAGGTATCCATTCCTCCCAAATGGACACAGGAATTACTGATGAGAGACTTGAGCCTCTCTCCTACACCTCAGTGTCTATCTACAGCCAAGGCTAAAAGCCATAGGAATCATCCTGATTAAAAATAATATTTACTTATGTACTAATACCCTGGCACTTAGGGTATGCACACAAGGAGTGGAATGGACCATTTGAACAACTAAATAACTGAAATTTGCATTCTGGTGCCCAGATGCCCATCACAGGGCATGACTAAATTTACTAGCATTTTACTAAATACAGCAAAGACACAGGACCACTAGCTTATAATTAATAGCCTTACTAATGCTGAGATCTACAGAATACTTGACAATCATGATCGTTTGTTGCAGGGTATCTAAGGGAAGATATTCCCCTTGTTAATTTATTATAATGGAGACTTTCATTCAGAAGGTTCTTATTCCCCCAGCAAAAAAACTTCTTGACCCTATCAACAAATGTACTCATATTTTCATAAAGCACGTGCCCTGTACCTCATAGATCTGGGAAGAGAGACTCATTGTCACCACAGGATGCAGCTGAGCTGAGGCACTGCTGTGTCTAATGGCAGCCTTATCAGGGTTATGAGTTATCCTGCAACACCACGTTAGCAATATCCACTGGACATGAGGGCCCTGTGCATGCACCAAGGTGAAGAAATTTCTACCTTCCCAACCCTGATGGGGAAAAGTTTCCAAAAAGATGTGAAGACTCGAAGGGCAGATGAAAACCCTTCAGCCTCTCAAGCTGATTTAGTCTGGGTCACTTTATATATGCTGGCACACAGGTTGCTGCAAACTCTTAGCACGCAACGTACAGTTCAACTTCAACCTTTTTTCCCTGATGCCATTTATCAGAAAAATTGTCAGTTATTACTTGTGTCAGCAATAACAACATAAGACAGACAAGTCTTCAATAATACATAGCAATCATTTATAATTTAAATTAGGCCATCTACAAAATAACGCTGCTAAGTCCCATATACAGCTTAGCTGACAAAGAAGGAGACCATAGCAATTCATTACAAATCCACCAGGAATCCCTGGATTACCAGCATGAACATCCACTAACTTATCCAAAAAGCATGTTTGACTGTAACCCATCCTTTTGTTTGAGAGGAGGAGAGTGGGTAGTACTCTAGAACAGCCTTCACACCTTGGGAAAGCTATAAAGTTTCTCATATGCTCAGTCATGTATCTTACTAAAACTGCCTTAAAGTCTCAACCTGCAAGAACAGACACATTTAAATCATCAGAGAGCTAAGCTGAAAACTAAAAGTACACTGTTTTTATACTTGTGCTTGAAGAACACAAATATCTTCAGTGTGCAAAGCAAGACACAACTGACCAAAGGGACCCCTGAGACCACTATGAAAGATCATGGGAAGAAACAGTCCCAGCATGTCAGTCACCTAATCAATGGCAGTTATTTTCCTGTATGCATCACTGAAAAAAAGTGTTTTAAGGAAATTTGATATGGAGGACAGTAACTGGACAATGTTTACAGAAGGACACTTGAATCCCAAAAACGTTCAATTTCAAGGGTGTTTGCCATCAGGTCCTCTGCCATCAGAGTTGCAAGATACTTTCAGGAAATTAGTAACTTATACCACAGAAAAAAGGAAACTGAGAGTGGGGAAAGACTCTGGGGATGAGGACATGTCTTACAAATCAGGTCAGACCAAAGAGCTTGGACATCATAACAGTGGGAATCCTGAAAGAATTATGTTTCCATTAAAAAAGTATACACAGATGTAAGCTATAATAAGACATTTAGAAATGTGGAGCACCTATTCTGAGGAAAGGTATAAACAGGTTCTTCCTAGGTTACTTCCCACTTACTCAGTACTCTGCAGAGGATTCATTTGGTAAATACATTATTTTAAGTATTAGTTTCTGATTAAAGTCTCACACAATATTGCAGAAGAAAAGGAGTAATTTCTGATTCTGAAAGTATTTGAAGTATCTGAAGTTTTTGTGAAGGTCCACAAGCAGTACATCATCATTTGTGACTAACCAGCAAATTCAGCTGGCACATAAATTGACAAGAAATGTCATCAATGTAAATTAACTTTTTCAAGCCATAAGAAAAGAGCACCAGCTTCATGTTACAACTGAAAGAATGGCTCCATTTTGGAAAGTCATTCACTATCATGCTGTAGACAATGACCCCTGTCAAAAGATTTAACAAAGTTCACAGGTCAATGCAGTGGGAGGATCTCTGCTGTCCTGATTCTTAGTAATAGTCTAATCATGCAGAAAAAGTTTTAAGTGTTGATAATTTAGTGAATGAAATTCATGCCTTTTGACCCTGAATGAAGAGACAAGGGAGATTCATCTTGTCTTCAATTAAGTTTATTTTTAAACACCTTATCTGAGCCAAGTATCACAGGATCACAGTATTTTTATGCCATTTTAAAGCTGTATCATAAATTAAATCTGCTGATACTCAGTGTTGGGAAAACTTTTTCACACAACAGCCATGAAATCTTGATTCTGCTGAAGTCAATGGGAGTGCTGCCATTTCTTCAACGGGGTCTGGATTGCAGCCATACTGTTTAAAGTCTCTGAGTGCTGTCTTGGCTACACTACCCATATGCTGTTCCCACTGGGTTCACTGGCAGGAAAAAAGACAACACTATGTAAATGCTGAATATTGCAGCTGAAGAAGGGACAATATCACAATCTGAAGAACATGTCTAACTTCAGTTATGAAATTTCTAAATGCAGAAACCATTTCATTAGTTAATCGATAACCGACACACAACCCATCAATGCTGAAATCATTGTCAGCTTATGTTAAGATGTTACATGAGGGCTTGATAGCATGCTAAATTTAAAGAACCTCAGTGTGTCCGCATAGCAGAAGACTGCAAAGCTCATTCACACTGTGAACTGAATAGATCAGAATGAGACCCAAAACTCCCACCCTAAAAATCTGTGATAAAGATAAGCCAAACCCAGAGAGTGCCTGTCTCAAATTTCAGTAAAGACTCTACAGATAAAGTTGTCTACACACATTCTTTTCTTTGTGTAGTGAGATGAAGGCACTATGGGATATGTAAGCAAAACCATAATCAAGACTTTTACAGACTTCAGACTTCTTTGCTCTATGGGTCAGAACTGCAAGGAGCAGTGCTGCGTCCTTGAAACACCATAGTCAAGGCCATAGCAAGGGAGTAAGAGAAGTGGATAATATCCCCATCTTACTTCCTTTAAGTCTTTAAGCAAAAGGAAACAACAAGGGGGACCAAAATATCTGAGATTTTCCCTGTAGCTTAGATAAACTTACACCGTCAAAAATTGCCTTTGTGGCCGAGTTTTTAGGGGTATTTTCACTCTACCGCCATTTTGATGCTAAATGCTTTTCTCCATCACATCTCCCTCAGCAGAAAAGGAGCATTACCTTCCCATGATTTTGTGTTCCTGTATAGCAAGGCATTCTTAGCGTAGTTCATGTCTTACTTGCTCATTTTAAACACTTCCACAAATTCAATGGAACTATATATCTATGCAAAATTAAATACTTATGTCAAGTGTTTGCAGAACACAGCCTAAAGGTAGAAGAAAATCTTGTACTGGAAATAGCTGTAGCATAAATTGTTTATGTTTTGCCTTTGGCTAAAGTAGTGCATCTCTATTATCATTACTTTTTCATTTTAACATTATACTACTGAAGACTTAGAGTAGCACACATATTAATTGTATTTGAAGACTTAGATGGCATACCTACTAATTATATTATTACACTCCTCTGTATTTTTGATTATGGCCCAGGTTTGCCCTGCTAAAAGTTAGAGCCCTCCAGCCATCACACACAGCGCTCCAAAGGTCTGCCTGTCCTGCCCATGGTCACCCTCTGTGTCACCGGGCACAGTGAGCCTCCTGCCTCCAGACACTGGAGAATAATGAGGTCTAGCTCATACTATTCCTTCCCCAAAAGACCAGCAAGCATCCCTGGGCCAAAGCCAGCCACATGTTAGCTGTTAGCTGAGGCTGCTTATAAATAACTTGTTAATAACTGTACAGTTTTTCCTGGGCTAGGCATTCTGCTTTCAGCTTTGATAAGAGCATGTTTTTGCTTGGGGAGGGTTCCTCAAGTACATGTTGGGATCTACTGGCTGAGCCAAACTAAATCAAGCCTGAGATGTGTGTGTGTGTGTGCGTGTGTGTGAGCAACAGGCAGCAGCAGTTTAAAGCCCCAGTCTGGCACACCCTGTTCAGATCATTTTCCCCTTGAAGTCTGCCTCCTCTTTGCATCCTGTCCTCTTTCTGTCTTGCACAGAGAGAAATATATTTTCCTGACTTGATTTCCTACAGGGAAAATTAATTAAAAATGGCTGTTGGTTCCCCTTGGAGAGCATGTAACATGAAGAAAACTCTGAATATGACATTAAAGACCAAAAAGGCCGGAATTTTGAAGGTTTTTTGATGCCTCAGTTTTTAACAGTACTGTTTTCTAAACCATTTCCAGCACAGGCCAGTCTGAGAAGAGAGACACGTTCATTAGACCATATCAAACCTGCATCAAACACTACCTGCTTTATACTCTGAAAACTAATAGATGAGTATCTTCTCCACTGAGGTTTCCCAACGAGCTGCATCATCCTGGGGCAATACACTGCCTGTTGGGCCAGTTACCCCTCTGTCCTGCTTTGGGAGGACAGAATTTGGATACAGCCGTTCCTCAGGGACCAAAAAACTTGAAATGCCAAGAGCTTCCAGTAGGAAGCCATGGCCAGAAGATCTCTTGATGTTGCCTACCACACAAATGGGAGTCAGTGCTGCTGTGGGAAGGTAGTTTTGGGGGAACTTTTTAAGACTGAGCAAGCCAAGTAGAGCACTGTGTACTATAGAGCAGTGAGAGCTCCCAGTTCATTAGGATTAAGATGCTTTGAGACAATGCCTACTTCCTAACCCCTGCAAGAAGCACCCTGCCTACCCACAGCCCTGTAAGCAGGCCGACCTGCCCCATGCCCCTGGCTGCTCTGCTTTTACACCAGCACTGCTGCCCTGGCAGTCATGCCATGGTGGGGGTAGAAAGGCTGGCATCCCCAGGTCGAAAGGCACAGGGAGAGTTGATGGGCTTGCCCAGGTGCTGGCACCACTCAGAAATGAGTCACTAACCACCCTTTGCCAGCACCGGGGAGAACAGGAGCAGTTCCCCCTACACCACCTCTTTGTCTAGAATAACCTCGCTCTCACTGGCGTGGTGCTCCCCTTTCTTAATGGCCTTCCTTAGGCTCCTCAGCGAAAGTTAAGAACCAAACCCTGCCCTTTGGGCTCCTCTTTGGGCTTTGTCGTTAGCCTGTGAAAAGCAACTCATTAAGAAATATTCTGCATTTTTTCTGTGGATTTCTGTCTTGGCACTTGTAAGATTACAGCATGTGACAGAGCGGATGGGCGTTAGCCTTTTCAGCCTGACAGCTACACACACAGATTGCTGCTGCAGCCACAGGGCATCTTCCAAAAGAAATCATCCTCCCAGAGTGTGATAGATGGACAGAAACTTGAAACATCTGTGAAGGTTATAAAATCCCATGTTAGGAGCCCATTCAGAGTGATGAAACACAGTGTCCACAAGACAGTGATCTATAGGGGCTGCCCTCTGCACGCTGCTCTGCTGCGGTGAGCTGGGGTTCAGCTGTCCCTCTCCACATTCACTTGTTCCTTTTCATTAGTATGACTGAGACAAACTGGAAACTACAAGTAGAAGTTTAATCTGTCCTTTGCTGTAGCCCAGGCAAATTCAAAATGCCAACTGATTTCAAAGGAGACTTTCCTTCTAGGGACTGGGCTTCCATATAGTATGTTTATTATTTAAAAAAAAAAAACAATTGGTCACATCTGTGGGAGCTTAATAGATGTCTGCCATGTAGATTTCTACTCCCCTTCCTTATTTTTAGCGCTTTAAAATATGTTTGCCATCTGTTCCTGCCACAGCATTAAAAACAATCACAGTGACTCTTCATGCAGAGGCCTTAGGATGGAAGTTGAATGGAGCCCACTAGATCACAAGTGACATGATGCCAAGTACAGTGAACATAATGAGTGTGTGGCCAGATTTTTAAAGAGCTCTATTTGTAACCCCCTTCCCTCCAGTGCTAAAGGTCACTTATACACATGTGTCAGTACAAAAATGTGCCTCTAAGAACAAGTCTCAGAATCCAACAGCTGAAGCAACTGGTGAAAAGGCCTCAAGTTTAATGCCATGTTTTATCCTGTTATACACATCTCAATTTCTAACCAGTCAATAGACGAAAAGATGGAAAGCAGATCAGAAACAGAGGACTTGTATCATGGCAATGTAAAAATAAACTTGTATCCTGAGAGGAATTTTTCCTTCCCCCCAGCTCCGCAGAGGATAACAGCTGATAACTTGTTAGGTCTTTGCCAAATGCATTACACTGAGCTAATATTGATGAAGTGGCTTTTTGTCTTCAGCAAGCTAAATACCACACTCCGGGCCAAAATATTTGTATTGTTCAAAGACAAGGTTCTCAATTTCCTTTGATTTTTAATACACAGTCAATCATCTGCTTCCATTTTTTAATTGCTCTCATTTCTCATTTTGTTGGAAAACTGGCACTCAGCCGGATCCTTAAAGATCCCTCAATGATTACAAACAAATAACAGTGAAGTGGAAGCAGATGACCTCTTTCCACTATCTAAACTGTACTAGATGGGGGATGAATGTTATTTTCTTTGGTGGTTTCTTTGGTTTTTCCACTGCTTGGTGCAATTATGTTTGTGGGTAGGTCAACAACAGTGAACTAACTTGCTTAACACAGAGGGTACCTTTATTCTTCAACCCTGTTTTTTTCCCAGAGTCACATGTAATCATTTCCATCTATTTTATCTGCCAATATTTTTAAACGTGCCACTCCCTCTTGTAGGCTGGATGATGAAGCATGTAATCACACTGTTCAGTTCTGGGCACACCAAGAATTCCTCCCTAATTTTACATTAATGTCAATGTAGAGTAATCATAATCATGGCACTGAAGTTCTATTGTGAGAACTAGACAAAGATGAGTATCAGTCTCAGAATCAGGGTATATAAAACCAAAAGCTACATTTTGCTGTTCCCAGAGGTGATAAACCCCTAAAAGTTCATGGTGTGGACTGTGCTGTCCCTCACACTGTCCACAAGTGTTTTACACAAACATATAAGAACCTTGGGAAACAGAGACTTGTTATTTATATGGCGCTTTTGAAATATATTCACACACTCCTCACACTGCAGAAACATAGAAATACCTCATCTTACCATAAAAATGTATCTACCACAATAAATGAAGCACTGGGCCCAATTCTATCTCTGTTAAAACCAATGCAAAATCTAGAAAAACAAGGCCATTAGGTTTTGTCACCAAGGACCAGGAGAGTTGGTCTTGACTCCAAGGCCAAGACCTTCAGCTGATAGTGACAGAATTATAGAATATTATAGAATATTTCTATAGAGCTCAACAGAGCTACATCTTTTCCAGCACTTTTTTTCTCTAGTCCTTGTTCTCTCAGGTGCTTTTTTGTACCACACCTATTACAGTCATATAATATACAATGTATCTACATCATTCGTGAATTATTTGACATTTTATCACACTGTGGAAAACACTCCCAGGGCCAGTTTCTCATGTCTGAAGCCTTGCAAATGCCCATCCCATGTTTTGAAATGCCTTGAAGACGGCACCACATTTCAAACATCCCTTTCTGGACATTTCAACTACTCTGACACTGCACTGGAAGCATACAGACCATGGATATATTTATAATTGCAAAAGCCTCTGGAAAGCTTCTTGATGGCAAACTCTTGATCTCAATCATCTCCTAAGATGTGAGGTTTAAGTAATGCAAAAGTACTAAATAAATCTACTGCTTAAAGCTGCGGACCAAGACACTCAGTCCATCCTCCAAAATTCCCTGGCATGGTGTCACGTCTCATCACTCCTGACCACAGGAGAAAATAAAATAGTTTGGTAGTGTTATCTTTCGTGTTTGCCAGCAATGATAAAGTTCTTTCACAGATAGCCTTGTATTGTGGAAGTTGATAGATGATCATAAGTGCTTTGTTCTCCTGCCTCACTTGCAGCACTGAGGTTTCGGTTTTCACTCTTGCCTCATGCCACTGCTGAGGTCTTGCTTATCATGGATAAGCCAGTGTACCCTTCTTAGGATAAAACTCAGCAATTCCACTGCAATAAGTCATAAGATCACAGAACCATGAAGAATTGAAAAAGACCTCCAAGATCATTGAGTCCAGCCTTTGGTTGATTACTGGTTTGTCAACTAGACCGTAGAACTAAGCGCCATGTCCAGTCATTTCTTGAACACCTCCAGGGATGGTGCTTCTAAGTCAAAGATTTGTGTTCAGCGAAGAGGTGATATTTTTAAGATAGTTTGGAGCCTATTTTTTTTTTTTTGAAGATGACTTTCCTAACATATTAACTGCCTATATTTTACTGAATGAACCTGCCCTAGAAGTGAGGCAGCCATTTGTTTTAACAATTTTTAGAGTAGTCTTTTCCTGGTGTTCAACAGAGGGGAAGTGTGAGTCCACGTAATAAGTAATTATATCATTATTTCAGTACTGCCCTACATATGGGAACTGTGGTTGTGACAGATTTGATATGGACAAAGAAAATTGTTGTGCCCTTATGCTAGTCGTGACATGTTTTCAGCTGAATTCTGGGTCTTTGGTAGAAATACCTGCACTGATGGACAGGTTCTGTTCTCTGTACTGGGCTTGCCAGTATAGACTCCCATTGGTAAGGGCATCCTTGTGTAAGGGTTTTTTCTCTTATGCGTTTACCATCAGCTTCTCCAGATTTTTGCCAGAAGTTTTGCTTCTTGTGCAAAACATAATTTTGTGGAAATGTGGACTTCTCTATTCAGGAAAAGAGGGGAAAAATGAAAATAGAATTAGAGGCTAGCTGTCTGTGGTTTGTCCAAATCCAGAAGGCATTTGCCTCCAAATATCACTGCTGAATCCCCCCAATAAATTATGTGTAACCTGATTTACCTTTCAGTGTTGTGAAACTTGTTGACTGCTATTTTAGGTTGAAGCTCAAATCTGGAGCCTCCTCTGTCCATGAAGACATTTACATTTCTGCAATGACTTAAGCTTTATTGAAACTAATTTTATCTAAATAGTTGTTTGATTGTCATTAGATATCTCCTGATAGATTTTGTCTATTTGCAGAGAATTTTCTCTTGCAAATCTTTCCTATGCATTTTTATTCTCTACGGAATGATGCAACACACTTATGGGAAAAATACATATTTTCATTAGTATTTGAAGATCTGTTTCCTGGTTTTGACATTAATGTATTAAAGTTTATTAAAATGCATACTGGTATCAATGACTTACTGCTGTAAAGTCACCTTCCCACCATCGAAACCCTTTTAAGGAACAGCAGTGAAAACAAAATCTGCTCTCTGTTATGCAGATACAGCTTTTACACAAACAACTGATCCAGCTGAATCATCTGATTGCTGCCTGCACTAGATTTCATTTTACAGGCCTGATGTCTGATGGTTAATAAAACAAATCTTCACTAAATCTTTCAGTTGATTTTTCATCTTTTTCTGAAGAATAAGCTGTTTAAGCCTGAAGTTCATTCAAGCCATTAAAATGGAGAACTAGCCATTTCAACTTCATACTCCAGCGGGTTTTTGATCAACCATGCATGGGAGTGAGGAGCTAGTGTCAGAAGCAGACCTTCTGCACAACATCCACTATTCATTTTTTGATGAGGTCTTCTACAGATGCTCCAGAAGAGACTTCCCAGAGTCTCATTAGAGGCAGTAGATTTACAGACATGGTTATCCTCTCACATCTGCTGAAGACAGAGAGAACAGGCACCTTCCACTTCTGCTCTCACCCCAGACATAGAGCAAAATATAACAAGAGGAAAATGAGTACAAGTGAGAAAGGACTTAAATTAAAAGAGGAGAGATTTAGATAAGATGTTAGAAGGCACGATGTTGGAATGAAGTTGTCCAGAGAAGCTGTGGGTACTCTATCCCTGGAAGTGTTCAAGACCAGGTTGGATGGGACTTTGAGCAGCCTGCTCCAGAGGGTGGCATCCCTGTCCATGGCAAACTGGACAATCTTCAAGGTCCTTTTAAACCCAAGCTTTCCTATGGTTCTGTGGTATAATTCTATGAACAAAAAGATGTGTACCCCATAGTGTATTCCTTTCACTGGTTTGTAAGGGCAGGGATGTTAATGTTCTGAAGTACATTGAGGATATCCAACTTGTTTCTGTTCCTATTGGGAATTGCTTCTCTTTTCCCCTGGTTTTGTAAAGCAGCTCTCACAGTAACACCTTCCAAGTCTGCTGGTTTAGAAACTGTCTCACCCCCGGGGTCAGTGGTAGAAATCCTGTCTATGATTACATGGATGCTGTCATTCCCAGCTTTCATGATAAATTTCTTATCTGGATATTTTGTAACTTTAAACAGATACTAAAGCACCAAACACCTGTTTTCTCTTGGTGTGGGTCCTGGCCTGCTTTTTAGAGGATAAATGCAATTATCCACAAATCTAAACCTGAGTTTCTGCTTAAATACTTTGCTGAGCCATGTTCTGATTGACCCTTGCAGAAATTTCTACTAAAAGGTAGCAGGCAGCAACAATAAAATCAATTAATATATTTTCATTAATATTACATTTTCTTCTTTTTGAACTATCTCTACAAAAGCAGTAGGCTTCGTCTTCTTAGGCTTAAATGGGAAAACAGTTTACATTTTTAACTGGTATGTTGAAGTGCAAAATCCATGTTTGCTGGAAATAAATACCCCAAGTTTTGGTTATTTTTTCCTTTACCTCTGACATATATTTCCATGACTAGAACTCATCTAAATACTTGAGAGTTAGGCTGGCTTTCAACACCTACTTATACCAAGATGCAACGAGGCAGGTCTATAACCATACTGCCAATTCAGAAGCAGCAGCTGAACACACGCAGAACAAAAATACAGTGCTTAAAAAATAGAGATCTTCTCCATAACAACACTCTCTGGTGATGTAAAATCTACAGATACTAATAATAATAGCAATCAAGCACAAAGAGATCTATCTGAAGACATGAATAATATTATAGGTTTAAACACCCTTCACTACTGTGGGGGTTAAGAAATAAACCAATATAACAACTGATGAAACTACGAGAAGATAACTGCAATGTATAACATAAAACACGATTTCAAGCATTTTAAAGGAAGATCGTTCAAACCAAGTCTTTAAAAGCTGATGTGGAAGGGGGGAAGGGAAAAAAGCACCTGGAGATTGCAGATGGGAAATCTGACGCTCAAGTTTAAAACTGAACAGCGTCTGGTATCTATAATAGCTACAAATGAAGGCAATCAATACTATGTATGAAATACAACTGTAATGCTCTCTAGTCTTAGATATTGCTAAATTAATGCAGATGACATGAAGTACTTTGATCAGATGAAATATAACATAGATTTTTGTCCCTAACAAAGCTCGACTCAAAACAAGACACAAAATAGAATGGGCCCAAAGGTCGTGTTAACCTTGTGGTTTTGTAGCAAAGTGCAGTGGGAGACAAAAATGGCCCAATGTTTAGAAGTTTTGCACATGGACAGAGCCAGAAAGTCTGGCTGCTATCTGTTATCCTAGCATTAGCAGGCAAGGGAAGAAACGTTAATGGGGGTTTAAGGCAAAGATTGGTAACCTAATATTAGTGAACCAATATGTCTGTCACTTCTGTGTTCATTAGTTTGATCAAGCTGTCAAAACTTTAGGAGACTGAATGATGGAAATAGATCTAGCTATTCCCATCTAATAGCACTATTTCTCTCTGTGTACAGTCTGCTTCAGCATTCTCCACCGGTGTGGGACCATAGCAGCAGATAGTAAGATATTGCAGCATTTCATATACAAGCCTTGACAGGCTGTTGAATGCTTTGAGAACAGCAGAAAAAAGACTGATATGTTATGCAGAGAAAATATTGAGAACTCAGATTCATCTTCTGAAAATATCAGTAACTTTTATAGAAGCATTTTTGTTCAATGCAAACTATAGCAATGACATAGCTGCTTCAGTTTCGTATCATTTTACAAACACCAGCGGATGCACCTCACCAGCAGCCTTTTGGGATAAATCAGAGACATAACCATGGTTCTTTGTCAAATAGAAGCAGAAGGATTCATTTTGCCAAAGACATCAGCCTGCACTTGAGCTCAAGGCACACCCCATTTTTGTACCAGTCAGACAGTGAAGTGTCTGAAAAAGTCAGCTGTCTGCTTGCAGGCATGAGGCCGAGGCTCTAGAGACTCCTCAGATCCTAATGTTCATTTCCAAATTAGGGCACTCTGTAAATGGAAATGGTTCTTCCAAATGAGAGTCCAGCTTTCACCAGAGGATATCTCTACCATCACCTATGGCCTTGGCACTCAGGACTACCACTTGTGTCAGACATTATTCCTATCCCTAAGTGGCATCAAGTAAGGGATTTCTCTAGAAATACCATCATTACTGTCTTGTAAAAATTAATCCCTTTCCCTTCATACCTTGATGACCTTTGAAAATACTTTTTCCCTATTTTGTGTGGAAACCCATAAATGTCAAAAAGCGTTGCTGCTTCCACAGAGTGTCATTATCACTACTATAATAAACAAACTTTATTGCCTCAAGCTAAATGTAATATTTCAGTGTTAAAGAGCCCAAATCGATACTTTCATTATCTGCACTATAAATTATCCATTAATGGAAGCTCATTAGAAAAGGCACCATCTTTTTCTCCCTTCACCTCCGAGCGTTGCTCTGGGCTCACAGTTGGCATTGCAGGCTGTGTAACTTCATGGACAGTGTTTTCCTTAGAAATAACCAGGAAGTCTGCTGGTTCAGGGCTTCGGAAAGCAAGAAGACAAGAAAGCAAGGGAGCAGTAAAAGCTTTTCCTCTTTCCTTTAGGCACAGCAGGAAGATAAGAAATAGGTCATGGCAGAATACTCACCTGCTCTGCAAGCTTTGAGCAGGAATGAAGTCGATGGGAACAATTCTCTTTGAAAGGTGAGAGTGCATCAGGAGCACATTCTTCCCCCTTGTCCAGACAAGATGTACTTAACTCGGTTACCTCCAAGAAGTAGAATATGGAGTGGTCACCACAGCTAGATTAAAATACCAGAGGATATTTAATTCTGCTGATTTCACTGAATCCTTTCTCAGATCTCTGAGGTGCCCACTAATTCCACCAGAAAAGTAAATAATAGCCAAAGTTGGCAGATTCGAGTATCAGATGACTTTTTATGCACATTGAGCTAATTAAGGTAAAAGGGGAAGTAGATTACCTTAATCAGCTATTTTCCTAACATGGGGAACCCAAATATTTCATCCACATGAATAATTTATATGAGTTTTTAATTTTTTATAAAGTTTACATGAAAATTCATTGAAATTAAAGTGTTTTATTTGGAAAAGGAAGAGAAACCCAGAATATAGGGATGTTAGTTCAAACCATGGTGTTGAAGGGAACTGTTGCTTCCTGAAGCCCCCCTTGCTGGTACCCACTGGCACACTGCAAAGCCTTCAGAGCTCTGACACATTCAGGAAAACTGGGAACTAGTAGTTTCATGCAAACATATAATTGGGTATTTTGCATTGACTTCACCAGTGCTTGAATTCATCCTACCTGACCATATACTAGCTAAAAAAAAAAAAAATAGAATACATGTGAAAGGAAAAAGTAGCAGATAACACAAAGCTGGGGAAGTGACAGGAAACTGATGACCAGACAGCTCACAAATATGCAAGTCCGTGTTCCGTAAAAATGTTCCTAACTGGCATTTGTATTTCTTTTGGGTTTTTTTCCAACATGGGCTTCCTGAATACCTTTTAACACACTCCTGCTGAAGGAGAAACTGGAGAAAGTAGCTTCAATGCAGTATGAAAAGCTTCTTTAATCCCCAGAAAATCTCAAAGGACAGGTTTCTAGAACTGTTGAAAGAAGCAGCATAGCAATGGACATTCCTTTGGAGTGGAGGTCCTTGCCACTTCAGTGCTGGTACATGCTTCAGGAACAGGGTTGTCTGAACTTCCAGAAACCCACCAGCTCCAAAAGACTCGGAGAAGCACATCAAAGATGTTTTTAACTGTTCAACATCTGACTGCAAGTCAGAGATGCAGCAAGTTGTTTCAACTGCTCCTCTTGGAGCAAAGGATGTGAAAGACGCTCCCACTGCCACATCCCCTTGGAGAGCTGCCCAACAGGCAGAACTGCAGCTACACAAGTACCGATACTCTTTTCTCCTTTATGCCAGAAATAATTGCTGAAGGGTCAACTTTTTTTTCTTGTGATATTAATAAATACTTTACTTCCTTAAACTTCTGCATCATCCAAAACAATTCAGCCTTTTTAAAAGTCTCCTAATTCTCATCAAGCTGCTCAGCTCAGACTTGATGACAAATGACTGTACCTAGAAGTACATTTCCTAACTATGACATGACAAATTCATAATTTTTTTCATTTATATTGTCATAACACTTATAGTGATAACCTTTTTGCCAAGTAAAAAAAGAAGCACAGGTGCCAGAGAAGATTTTAATTTGGAAGTGGAAAATAGAGTTGAGCCACCTTCTGAGTTTCTAAGATAACTATTTCTTGGTTTATGTTAATGACACACCAAACTTTTGATCTCAATTTTCTTGACTGAAGTGTTTCTCATGAGGAAAAAAAAAATTATTTTATTTAAATTTTCTTTCTGCAGATATTCAGGTTGAACAGAAAAATACTTTTCTTGAAGTCATTCAATCAAAACTTCCTCATTTTACTTGGATCAAAAATAAAAAGGAATTATGGATCCCTCTCTCCTTATTTAGAGTGCAGAAAAGTCACTTTTTTGGGGGGAGAATGTAGGGAATAACAATTTTAAACTGTCTAATGTCTTTACTTGGAAAGCACTGTGTAATTGAAGAGAATCTATTTTTATCTCTCCATTTAACATTTTGACCTCATTTTCTAACCTCCAGGTTGCCTACAAGTGCTCCTGCCTTTTCTTTCTCCCATACAGCTGCATAACTACCACCATACCTGAATCACTGTTTGTGTAGGTGGCTATGGAGACACACAACTGAGCATTGGGAGGAACTATTACCTCATCCTACACTCAGAGACAAACAGTCTGCCCTGGCTGCAATCAACCAAAGTATGCAACATTCACTCTATTCTAACTGTTTAAAGTTACCTTTTTCATTCCTCTCTCTAATCTGTTTGCCAACATAGCCTCCAACTTAAATTTAGATCAAGGACAATTTGAAGCAAACACAGTCGTTTTGTGGTACATTTGTACAATTATAGTGCAGCCATAATGCATATAAGGGATATTTCACACCAGGCATTCACACTGAAGTCAACAAGGTAGAATGTGCAGAGTTCCAAGCTCTTTAAAAAGCTCATCCACAGTGTCTGAGGGGCACTTCAGAGGACTGCCATGGGCTGCCATGGACAAGTAGGTGAGGAGCTGAGCAATTCATCCTCTTTCCCCACAGAAAAAAACAATAAGTCAGCAGCAAAACCAAATATTTACTCTAGCCTCTCATCTTCAGAGCTCTGTGCCATCTGCCAAAGTCATACCTTTCTTCCCAATGGCACAGAAAGTCTTCAAAGTGTTCAGTGTTCATATTTACCATGCATAAAGAAAATCAGCTGGGAGGAAAACCCCTCAGATTTGCTTATTACATCCAAACTTGCTCTTTCTTTGGCCATGTATATCTCTACTACACAGCTGGGGACAGTGAGTTGAAATAGGACTTTATGGGAACCTGAGGCAGTGAAGCTGTAAATATCCCTGAGGCAGTTTGAATAAGTCAGGTTAAGAGCTAAGAGTACTCAGCACCTTCACAGGGGTTTCAGCACACTGCCAAATTTAGCATTCTTATTTTTAATTTCCACCTTCAGATATTTCAAACTATTCTTAGCAGCATCCACACTTCACGTGACAGCTTTATCATTATTTTCAGAGAATGTTTCACTCTTTGGGTATCAGTGTGCTGATCTGTTAGTTTCCTCTATGCTTGATTTTATATTTCTTTTCCTTGGTGGTGGTATTTCATCATTTTTTCTGCTGACATTTCCTTTCATTATGGGCAGGCTTAAAGTCCAAAATACAATCAAAAGATTTTCTTCTAGCCTTCATCTCTCCAGCAGCAATGTCTCCTCTGCAGCTGACCATCCAAGCTGGACCTTCTCCAGGCTGAACAGACCAAGTGCCCTCAGCTACTCCTCATACAACTTCCCCTCGAGGCCCTTCACCATCTTCATTGACCTCCTTTGGACACTCTCCAGTAGCTTAATATCTTTCTTTTATTGTGGTGCCCAAAACTGTCACAATATTCAAGGTGAGATCTCATCAGTGCAGAGCAGAGTGGGACAATCCCTTCCCTTGACCAGCTGGTGATACTTTCTCTTATGCCCCCCAGGACACGATTGACCCTCCTGGCTGCCAGGCCACTGCTGACTCATATTCACCTTGCCATCAATCAGGACCCTTGGGTCCCTTTTCCAGCACTGCTTTCCAGCATCTCATTCCCCAGTCTGTCCATACATCCAGGGTTGCCCCATCCCAGGTGCAGAATCTGACACTTCCCCTGGTTTAACTTTCTATGGTTGGTGATTGCCCAGTCCTCTCATTTGTCCAGGTCTCTCCGTGGGGCCTTTCTGCCTTCAAGTGAGTCAACAGCTCCTCCCAGTTTTGTATCATCTGCAAACTTGCTTAGTATCCCTTCCAGTCTTGCATTCAAGTCATTTATGAAGATGTTGAAGAGCACAGGGCCCAAGCTGGAGCCCTGTGGAACCTCACTAGTGAGAGATCACCAGTCCAATGTCCTCCCATTCACTGTTACCCTCTGTGCTCGACCTGTGAGCCAATTGCTCACCCATGGATGGCATGATGTGTTTATCCAGCTGTAGGCTGGACATTTTGTCCAGAAGGATCCTGTGAGAGACAGTATCAAAAGCTTTACTGAAATCCAAAAAGATGACATCAACTGGCTTCCCTTGATCAGCTGGGTGGGTTACCTTGTCATATAAGGAAATCAGGTTTGGTAAGTAGGACTTTCCTCTCATGAAGCCGTTGCTGGCTGTGACCAATGACTGCATTGTCTTTCAGGTGTTTTTCAATATCTCCCAGGATAATAGTATAAACTCAGTATAAATCACAATGAAAGAGAATGTTATAAAAGGAAAAGCAACAATGGTAGCTACAATTTGAACCAACCCACAAGTCTTGTTGATTTTATTCACCTTAGAATAACAGAGTAAGTAATATATATTTCATTCACTACTTCTCTTGCCATTATGGTCAGCAGTACAGATAGGAGGTCTGTCACTGAGAGAAGTTGATGAAGGTTGCAATATATATTTTGGCTGGCAAACATGAAAAAAAATAACACTAGGAAAAGCTGCTAAGTGGATAAGAAAATGATAATATGAGACATAGACTATAACTTTTCTGTTATGGATTAACTGTCTCATGTTTCCTCATGCTATTATCTGCTTCTTGACATGAAGTGTGACATAGTGAGAGGCCACAACAGCATCATGGACCCTTACAGCCTCTCAGCTTTCTGGTGAATAATATATCACAGCAAAACATAGATAAGAAAGGATGAGGAATCTAAATGAAGAGTCTTCTCCTTCATTCATGAAAAGCAAAAAAATGACAGTCATAAGGATCAGGGTGGGCTAAGGATTAAGGCACAGTTTGGTATTCACTGGGCTTGTTTCAATTCTTAGTTTCAGTAGAAATTTGCTTTGTTCCCCCCCCCCCCCTTACAGATTAAGGAAAACGCACTATTTGTCTCACTTATTTAGATAGACAGTGATAAACAGTAAAATGTGTTTTAGCCTGTGAGCCACAATGCTCAATGGATCCCTTGGGCTGGCCAGTGCCCTTAGATAAGCTGCAATATAAGTACATTGCTACACTTTAAAAAAAAAATATATTCAACTGTGGAGGTAAAAAAAACCCCAAAACCAAAACTCAGCAACAATAGCTGTTGTCTGAAACATCTTCCCAAAGCAATAGCATGCCTGCAAGCATTTTGCTGGTATTTTTTTGGTTATTTGTAAAACATGGGGGTTTTTCAAGGTATAAAGAATAAAATGTTAAGAAAAAGATAGACAGAAGTAGTGCCTGCCACCAAGCTATCACTTCATTGACATGTCACAGAAGACAAATTAGCCAAACAAAACACACTTTATTGTGGTAGGTTGAGTTTTGAGTCAATTTTCCAGTTGAAACACTTGCATGGAAGCAACTAGTGGCCTGTCTTGGGGCTCACAGTCCAGTGCACATGGAAGGAGGGTGAGCTCAAGACAAGTCTAACGAGCTGTACTGAATAGTCTCAGAGCAAAACCAGAGAATCTTGTAAACTCTGCTGTGCTCTCAGCACAGGCACACAAAAGAACTTTTTCTATGAAGCTTGTCTGGGAGCATCTAATGGCTTTAAGATATAAGGATGAGTAGAGCAACACAAAACCAAAGAATAAGTCAGTGGATAAATGCGTGAACCAGATCAAATAGAAAGAAAGAGAAGGGGAAATGAGCATCTAAGTCATAGAAAGATCTCTGAAGAGTCTATGCAATCTTTGGAGCATCAGAGATTTTTCAGACAGAGTGTGAACTGAGATTTTTAGGGTTTGTCTCATTAACTACAACCAAGTTGTGACCATGAAAATAAGGTCAGAAATGGTTACTAGAAAGATTATACAATGCAGAGGAGTGTGGCAAAATGGCACAACAGGATTTTGATGCAATGCAAATATAAAGGGACTTCTAAAAATTATCTAAATGGAAGCTGTTTAGGACTTGTTTTTTTAAGCTGTTTAAAACTTTATGGTTTAAGAGGGAAAGAAAAAACATTCATGTACTGTCTCTGATGTATTTAATGAGACACCAGGGCTCTAAGTGGTGAATGGACAACACTGATGCGCCATCACGTTTCTCATTCAGCTTTAACATAAGACACATGTAAGTTATTTTTGTTTGTATTGGACTAACAGATGCACCCTCTTGAAAAAATGTGCAATGGGAAGCTTGCTAGACAGTGACGCAACACAATGTGCAGTGCCAAAGCAAACTTTGTGTCTGTTTCTTTTCACAATGACATTAAATGAATTGGAAATAAATCCACTGAAGTAACTAGAATTATGTTCATCTAGAAACCAAGCTCAAGTGAGACGCCCACATAGTGTCTTTGCAAAAGCAGGGAAACCAAGAGGTCCTTGTTCTGCAGGTCTTCATTTCCTCTGCTCCATTAGGGGGGTTGTGCAATACTGTGCAATTATGAATGGCTGAAGTTTATTCTTCGAATGAGATTTCATCTCCTCTCCTGCATTTGAACACCCTGAATTTCATAGGAAGATGACAAGATTTGTTACTCTCTCAGAATGGTTTTGCTCAAAGCTTTGTACAGTAAAAGAACATAGAACACAGCCCGCAAATTTTCCACGTTGTATGCAAGAAACGTAAAGAATTAAAGCTCCTTTAGACTCCTTGATTTGTCACAAACTGTCTCCCTTTAACTATTCCTAAGTAGCAACTGCCAACATCATGTGAACATGAAGGACCCTCCAGCTGACAGGTGGAAAGACCTCAAACTATAAGTCACACTAAAAAGAGTCTCAGCAAACTTCCCATCACCCCACCTGGTTTTGCTTACCTTCAGAAACAACGAGGCTGTACAGTCCTTTGCTTCCAACCTAGGACGTTTCCCTCCCCTGGTCAGCAAAGGCCTTCATATGTTTCTAAAAAGCCCTCTCTTAATCTTGGAAGAACTGTTTTTATTATATGTCTACTTCAAATGCAACTCAGTTACCAGAGAGGTACTTTAAGGTTGTGTATAACCAGTTTGAGGTGCTTTACCTTTCTAGCTGACATTCAGCAATTATGGTTGCTGCTTCTTTCAGGAAGCATGCATACGGGATCCATATGAAGCTTCATCTTTTAGAGTTTGGGGCTTTTTTCTGCTATTGCCAGTCAGAACACTGAACCAGAGCTAAAGAAACGTGGTCAGAAATGAGCATTTTTTTGTAGGATAATGCTTAGATCTGTCAAATCTCCTGGATGAATCTTTTTCTTCAGAATGAAGTCTGTTCATAAAAATCTGTAAAAATATTATTGTGTATTTTTCCAAGCTAATTTCAGGCTTTAAATCTAAAACCACTTATTCGTATATTTGACTTGATACACATGAGCAGTTCTATTGATTTCTCTTTATACTGAGTTCACTGGAGCTACTCACATGTGTCAGAGTAAGCAAAAGCATAAGTGTTTGTGGGACAGTGATTTAATTGCTCTGATCTCTTTTTTTTTTTAGTTACTCTTCATGAAGGATTGATTGTTAGAGGAAAACAAAAAGGGGATAGTAAATTTTTAATCTCTGGTATTTTTAAATTAAGTTTGCAAGCATATCCTGAAAATATGAATCACCAGTCCAAGGCAGCTTAATGGAGAGGTAACTGAGTGAGAGACAACATCCTGAAACAGGCAGAAAATCAGAATAACAGAGTTTTCTTTTTCATCTTAAACATAGTTATCCCCTGAAAAAAAAATCCTTTTCAATCTGTCTGATATCTTTATGTTTTTATACCTGTATATGTACATATATGCAGTATATAGTGAAATATATGATGTGATAGCACTCATATTTCTATCTATTGTATGTATTTCTATGTATGCACATAGCATATTTTATGTAATGTACCTACTACATATGTTTTCTTTGGACTGAAAGTAGTGCAGACAGAATATTACTCATACTATAGAATAATCTGGTAAATACTTATGCCTTTGATTTTTCTTTCCTCTTTCAAAGAAATTACATGTTTGTTGCCTCAAAATATTAATAATCCTGCACAAAGTTCTGCCTTGTTCTCATTCCTTTTTAACATTTAAGACCACAGTTGGTTTTTCCTGCCCACTCAGTAGCTGGAACATTAAGAGGAAAGACTGAACACTGAACCTGTTTCTCAGTGTACACCAGCCTACCCTCGTGCTGACCATGTTCAAGAAACTGCACTAGGAATTTTCTTTTTCCTGCTGAGGAGAGGATGAAGGACGAAAGAATGACCAATTATAAACTCTGTTGTCTTTAGATGAAAGAACCTTTTTGTGGTGTTCTTCAATCTCTTGTTTGGGCTGTCAACAGCAATTTGATAAAGAATGTTCCTATGTCTGACCTGTTTTTTCAAGATAGTAACCTATATTGTGTATCATCTAAAGCCAGGGGATAAGCATCCATTATACTCTGTACTGCTGTTCCTGCAAGCTGAGCATAGCCTTTAAAACCCAGAAAAGTTGATTGATAGTTGTGTTGAGAAAGCTGTTACTAACGATATTTTAGTTAAAGGGGGAAAAATTAAAGTTTCTTTAATCTGATTCTCCCCCACCCCCAACACCACACTTCAGAGGCCAAAGCTCATGATAACTGTTTTGTGGTGAATGGTCAATTGTTACAAAATTCTAATTGGTTCTGGGTCAGTCCCTTTGAAATGGCTGCTGTGCTCTAGTAATTTTTTCAATTAATTCTTAACAACTGACAAAACTTTGGATCTTGTCAAAAATCGTTCAGATTTTTATAGTAGGCAAGAACATGGAACAAGATTAGCCTGGATTAAGAAAGATTCCTACATACATTATCACCAAGGTTATAATTATAGTTTTAGCTCTCTTTTTTCTTTGCTCTCAAAATAATGATTAACTAGCTCAGCGGGGTTTTCTTCCCTGTAAGTACTTACTGAACACTTTTATAAGGGTAGATTGTAGAAATGCATATGTGGATTTCTTGGTTGATTTATGAATAAATTGGGCAAATGCTATGTTCAGCTAAGAATCTTATAAGACAGATTTTCATAGAACTAGATTTTTGGACACAGACAAGTCCTGTACAGAACACGACCTGTGTTGGTCAATCTTATGTCTCCCCTAAGTCAGGAAGTGACCAAGGACCAATTCTCCAGCATTGCTATTTAGAGAAGTCTCAAGACTCTTTTTCTGTTGAGTTCAGACTTCAAAGAGGTGGAGCATGTTCAAGAACAAAGTCAGACCACATCTTCTACTTTCACCAGAAGGTCCTCAGACAGACAGTGAAATTACCTTTAAAGTCTCTTTTCCACAGAAAAAAAATAATTCTCAGTCTAGGGACTGATTATATCAATCATTTTCTTGTAAGACAAGCACTTAAGTATGAACAACTCTCTGAATATTTTAATTGGTCCTTCCTTCAGCAGATATCTTAAAAATACTCAACCAGGCATATCAGATCACAAGAGATGTTAAATCAAGAGTTCATTAGTGAGATTAGATTATAGACACTAAATTATCAATAACTAACATCACAAATTTTCTGAGCTATCACTTAAGCTTAATCAGTTACATAGGATCTAGTTCATAGCTCTGCTGCTAGTTCATGAAGCCTGAAGAAATGAACTTTGAGTCCTCTGCAATTCCAGACTCTGGGGCAAATCCTTCTACCATAACTCAGGAACAGACAAATTGCTTAACTAAAGTTATCACAGCTTTATATCCTTGCACCTGATCATAAGTGGCCATTTACTACATGAGAAGAGAACAACTCAAATCCACTTCAGATATTTTCAACCAGTTTGACCTGCTCTACAATTTCTGTACAAACCTCTATTTTGATGGTAGTTTAATGAACCCATTTTGATCATATGAATTTAGAACCAGAATCTCACCACTGGTAATATCCAATACATAGCTTATAAGGTAAATTAAATACATTGTAATCTAGCAGGAAAGAAATGTGGCTGGTAGCTATACAGACTGGTAACATTCACTGAATCCTTCTCCAAAATGCTGTAACTATGAGTTGTTCCCCTCCCCTTGTTTGAGTTCTCTTTTCATTCTTACAGAGCCAACCAAAATTGTGGACTTCTGACTTCTTTTTCAGGACTCAATTATTTCTTTGGTTCCTGGTGTAATAACTACTTTACAGTTGATAGTAACTTTTTGTCCCATTGGTACTTCTTATTTTGTTTTATAGGCAAGTGGGGTCCCAATTCTGGAAGATTTTCCCAGAATTACTCCAACAGGAGTTTTTCCATCTGGAGGGTTTGGAGATTATCAAAGGAGTATAGTTTCTAATGGCAACGTGTCGTCCTCTCTGGATCTACAAACTGAATTTTGATGATACTAAATCTGATCTTTATAGATTTCAAAACATTTTGAAACAGGCTTCAGTCTCCTCCCCAGGAGTGTGAAAACTTCTGCTCTGTTCACTTTCTGCTTTCTTTGTTCTCAAGAGTTTACACTATCTCAACTATTCATAAAAAACATGAGCATGTTCTACTTCTTCAATAAGGTTGCACAAGTCATGGAGAAAAGGAATAATTTCTCACTCTTTTCAGGGAACAATAAACAAAGTATGGTGAAACACCTACACTGTTAGCAGAGTTGCAGTCACACTTTAGACCTTTATTTCATGCTCAAGAGAGTGGTCATGAAAGTCTTTCAAAGTGTGCAAAGCTGGGTGATGCAGAGCTAGTTCTTGCTGGTCATGTCAGACTCCATTTCTTACACTTGCACACATGATGTTGCACTCCTCCTCAACTTTCTGCTTGTGAGCTAATCCATAGAGTACTTCCAAAGCAAAATTAAAATCAACATTGACTTCACCATATTGTCACTGGAAATACTACTTAAACAGTCTGCCTGCATTGACTTGTTCAATAGAGTGGGGCTTGGGGTCTGTATTTTGTGGGTATTGAGATATCTTGAGAACTCAAAGCACAACTTTGCATTGGGTTGGCCCCTAACATGAGAAGAAGCCAGCCTTAAATCCAAGAACAAAACAGAGCTTCGAAGGATGAAATTAGTGAAAAACCTTCAGAAGATCTGAATTTTGCTCCTCTTTAATCCTTATCATTTTTTTAATCTGTTAAAGAAATAATTTGACATGCCCACAAATAGTGTGATATTTAAAATATTCCTATTTCAAATATAGCTGTCAAAAATGGAAAAATAATCACAAATATTTGAAAATCAGTTTCTCTAGTTTGTCAATATTTTGTTTCTGTCACAGATTTCCCACGTAACTCTGAGCAGTTTGGCTACTTATCTTTCTTCTTTAATTATCCTCATTTCATTTTTTTTCGTCCTTGGGTAAATATTACCTAATAAATGCATGGCAAGGCAATATATATTATACAGGACCAAATTAACCACTAAAGCACCCTGGCATCCTGGCAGGGACAATTAGATCTGCTGGTCAGAAGCCACAGTGGAGGGAGGACACGATCCCCAGCTCTGAACAGTGAACAGGTTTTATACTTCACATTTGACAGCCCTTTTCTCCCACAGCAGTGATACAAGGAAAATGGCACAAATATGAATCCACACTACACTCTTCCTAGAGATTAGCCAGACCTAATGGCACATATGTACCCCTCACATCTATCTTCCACCTTCTGCCCTAAGGAATTATGCTACTTTTCCAGTCATTGCCACCTGGTCAAGGGTAACGAAGACACACAGGCAAAATGCTCATGCATGTATTACATGCAGGTGTAATAGAGATTATGTATGTAACCATGGAAATCTTCACTGATAGAAGATAGTTCTGTCTTGCATATCTGTATTTGGTGACATCCAGGGTATCCCTAACTGGGCTTTGTTCTCCAGCACACAGTGAGAAAGCTGGAGTAGATTTCAAGTTACTTCATGTTCCCTCTGCAGAGGATCTCTAACTACACCATCAGCATCATCCCTGATGTGTAATGCACTTGTGTTTTTCAGCATTAAGATTATAGGCAAGATGGGTACCATTTTACTCTGTTGAATACATAATAAACTATATTTCTTCTTTATCATTTTCCCTTGGACATAATTTTTAGGGCACTGGGGTCACCGGGATATGCTCTTGAGAGAAGTGCTCCTTACTTGAAATTAAGGATAGGAGCTGTAGATCTGCTTCTGCAAGAAAAATATGTGGTGTTATCAATATATTGTGGTGAGATTGCACTGCAGAATTGGGAGTGAATAGACATATTGACAGGCAGACAATAGGTGGGTAGGTAAATAGACAGGTGAATAGGCAGGTAGATAAAAAGATTCATTCTATAAATGAAACAACACATTAAAACACTGATTCTGAAAAACAAAATATGGAGAATTATCTTTGTATTGCAGTGTACTGTGTCACTGAAATATGAAGAATAGGGGATATAGCAAACTCATTTAAACTTTGATTGCACACCCCTGTACTATGAGCATTTCTGGTCTGTGCATTTGGGAAGGCAACAAAGCAGAACACACACAATAAATACTTTAGGAAAGGGTAAAAAAAAGCCTCATCAATGGGAGAATTGGACAGGATCCCAGTTCATAAGCCTGAGGATGGAAGACATTACATAACAAGTCCTGATGACACTGTAAACCTTTTCAAAGTGGAGGTTTCAAAGAATGTGAAAGTGATAAACCCAAGAAATATCCCAAAACTACATGTCGTACAATCTAAGCTTTTTATCACGAGGTGGGAGGGAATCGTATCAGACAGAGCAGATAAGCATTGAGAGAGAGGTAATGGAGGTAATTGAGGCATTATCACCAGAACTATTCAATAATAGATTAGATAAGTAGTAGAAATAATGTGGGGGAATATCCTGTATGGCACAGGGAGTTGAACTAAATCACCCAGGAGGAAAATAATTGCAATTATAGATCTGTTCCACCACCACTAGAAAAGAGTGGTGCCAGGTGCAAATATTAATTTTATTAAAAACTAAACTGGAATGTACATACTCAAACATAGCCAAAAGCCATATATAATCTATTCAAGAATGAGACTCCACCTGCTTCACAGACCTATATACTATTGTATTGATTTTAATTTTGGCAAAGCTGGTGTTGTGTGACTGGAAAAGGACTTGAACTACAAAAGTCTGTTGATGATATGTACCCACTCCTTTGTTTCATTCATGATGGGAGAGTGTTATGTTTGATTTGTGAATCTGACATTTCACTGTATTTTTTTGCATTTTGATATAAGAGGGCTTGAAATAATTTGAGTATACAAAACAATCTGAGAATATAAACAGTATATTCCTCTGGGCCTTGTAGCAGAAAGCAAAAACAGCAGTGGAAAATTAGCATACAAAACCTTTAACAAGATGCAAGAGCTTCTCCTTTTCTTTAGCCATTTCTAAGAGCCTGGTGTACGACACAGCTCTTACCCCTAGTAAATTAAACCGTGGGTTTCTCTCCACTTTTATTGAGAGAAGGACCCATATTCTCTTTCAGAAAAAAACTGATCAAAAGAGACTCTTTTCAAGCCACTTGACTTACTTTGGTATCAACACCCCCACGAGTCTGTTAAATGAGTTACTCAGTCTCCAAGCAGATCTGTGAGGGTTAGAGTAATCTAATCTAGTCTGACAATAGCACTTCTCCAAAACACAGCTTCAGAGAGAAAAGCCACATGTTTAAAAATGCATTCCTTTCAGAAGTTCACAGAACCTCTTCCTACATCACTTTCACTTACAATGTTTCTTGATGTTTGCTTACAACAATCCCCATCCAGATTTATGGTGCAAGGTGCTTTCAGTTCATCAAGTGCCACCC
The DNA here is from genome assembly GCF_003945725.1 of Corapipo altera. Lineage (NCBI taxonomy): Eukaryota > Metazoa > Chordata > Aves > Passeriformes > Pipridae > Corapipo > Corapipo altera. Next base: position 1,277,807 of record NW_020884886.1, on the reverse strand, counting down.
CCTGCTACACTGTCACTGTGCTAAGTAACCCCTTTCAGATATGAAGTCAGTGAATTCAACAGAAAACATGAGGATTCATTGATCCTGGCATCTGACCCAGGGCAAAAGATTTTTCAATAAAAGGAGAAGTAGGCATATTAGAGACATTTCCCCATTGATTTAGATCAGAGTCCAGTGACATGGCAAAGGGGACCTATGTCTTAACTGTATCAGCCATCTGCTATTTCTGATAGTGATGCTTATAGTTTCACTGTCTCGCTTGAGACGTGAATGACTGAGAGATTCTGTTATTGGGAGACTTCATTAAAGGTGTGATTTGTCTTAATATTTGAGTTACTAGTTTTAATACCTATTTTCAAAATATTTTCCACTTCTAAATCAGAATATTTTTTAATAAAATAATTATTATTTTATTTTAATATTCATCTAGGAAAATAACACCATAGAAGCACTAAGAAACAGTTGTTGCTTTATACGTTTTTAGTTCTGTTTCTTACTGTGAAAATGTAACTGTATTTTCCAGATACTTTTTCACAGATTTTATGACGCAGTCTGTAAATTCATGATGCTAAGCATACTTCCTTTTTAATTTAACTGTTATCTTTTCATCTGTTCTGCCCACATCCCAGTTGTACAACTTTTACCACATAGTTATTAAAAGCTTGTTAACACAAGGATATACCAACTAGTGCTGTTCTCCTTACCCACTAAAAAATCAGGTTTAGTAGTCTGGGGAAGCAGACACATATGTGAAGTAATTATCTAACAATGGAAATTGAATGCAGATATTTGGTTACAAATCCACAAATTACAGGCTCCTTTAAAAACACATGCACATCCTGCCACATAACATTTCCTACAGAGTAATTAGGGTTCCTTGCATCTATAATTCCACATTAATTACTCTCTAAGTAAACATTGAAATTACACAGTAATATGCCATAACAGCTCCAGACTGCTTTCCTTGTGTTGTACAAAAGGGGAGAGTTATGTCACTGTATGTGTCACAGAGGTTATCAAATGATCCTGTCTCTACAGAACATTAGAGACTGTTAGAAATAAAAATGTTTTAACCATGTAGCATTTTTCATTGTTCCATTATATGCTAAACACACGCAAACATCCCTGAAAATACATGAGCATGAGTTATTTACTCAGCTGATAATTAGGAACCAGTGTAAAGATATTGAAAATCTCAGTCTGCATGAAAGAATATGGGGATGTTCAGATCTTTATCTGTTCACACAAAGGATTCACTGCAGTTCAGTAAAGTGAAAGATTCAGTAGACTTTGCAACTCTAAGGAAAGAGTGAAAGACATTTGTCCGTGGGTCCCAGCTATTAATTTCCAAAATAGATACAAAATTGTCACCTATTTACAAAAATGAGAAAAAGAGAATATTTATGATGTCAGGAGTAACTTAAGGAAGTGTATATTTCATAGTGAGCACAGTCTCTACACATGGATGTTGATTCACATCTCCTAGAGAACAGGAACTCAGGTAACATTATGATTGCCTGTCAACCAAGTCTCCTTTCTGATTTGAGCATTGGTATTACTTTAGAAAAACATAATAATTGCATATAGGGTCATTTTTCAGTAAAATTTTTTGTTCATGATGCTTAGAAAGATCTAGAGATCACACCAATCTCCACAGTTGTTTTGGCTGTGTGTGTAACCTTGCATTTCTCACTGGTGGTCACAAACAAAACTTCAAATGTTGCTAGATAAAATCTACAGGCAGAACAGAGGTACTTGTAGCTGCCCTATAGCTGGATGTTGAAAGAAATATGGAGCTGGATCTGACAGATTTGGGGAGAACAGCCAGAACGAAAGCTGAAATCCAAATCAAGTATTCAATCAAATTCAGTCAAGTAATGATCTTCATCAATTAATAGATGACATCCCCACTTGAGAAGAGCCATGCTACTTCAGTAATTTAAATCCAAGACAGAAGACAGCCATAAAGAACTTCCCCAGTTGATCTCTCACATGATGCATCCTTTGTAAGGATCAGACTTCTAACCACTGTAAATCAAAGTGTGAAAGTAATGAAAGAATCAAAACTGTGGGAAAGGATCTGTTGTTTAATTAAGTGTCACTTTTTCCTTTGTAATAATTCACAAAAAACTGATGAAAAACAACCCTTTGAGAAGACTAGGGTGACCTCTACTCCAACCAGAACTACTCAGATATCATTGCCCTGAAGGACATGTATGACTGCAGTAGGCTGTGGAGAACCAAAATCCAAATGTGGATCTTTACAATGAAGTCTTTACACAATGCTCTGCTTCTACCTTTGAGTTTGCCCTCAGACTCACGCATCAGTTCTGGTCTGACACAACATCTAATTGTCCTGGCAGACTCAATGATTTGTATCCAGTACATTGGGTTGCTGACTCCAGATATGGCTCTTGACACTCTGACCAAATAACTGCTTGCAAAAGCAGCCTGCATTGCCCACTAGGACCTAAAAGACTTGGTCCTGGGCACAAAACTTTCCATGAAAATCTCTTCCCTGCTGTTGTGTTTATGCCCTCCTTAGAGCCCCCTTCACACATGTCTGTCTTCCTCTCCCGCTCCTTCTAGCTTACTGTAGATTTCCTGATCTTGCAGACTTTATCAGCTTGTATATTCTCAATTGCTTAGTCTGCAAAATAACTTGATTTTGATGATGCATCTGGGAGTGTTGTGCTGTTTCACACTGGACATTCCTTTAGTTTTGTTTTTCTTAGAATGTCTGGTAATGTTTTCTGGTCTCCATTGGATTTTATCTGAAGACCAGCACCAATGTAACTGATATGTTAAAATCAGAGAAGAGACAGGTATGATTGTCCCCCCTGTGCACTGACAATATTGCAATCACCATTTCCCATTCCAGAACATGTTGTCTTTCCTACAGTTAAATTCTTCTCTGAAATAAAAGGTTCCCTGATTTTAGGAACAGAGCATTCCCCAGATACTGAAACACAGAATGGGAAGCAAGATAAATATTCTGGATAGTATACTCTTTGATGACCCTTATTTTTAATAACAAGCACTTTCCATGTTTTTATTTTAAGATATTTATATGATCTCTACTTTAACGTGACAGATGAGCTGGTTGACAACCACATCTCATGATGGAGGGGCATGTTCAACATCAGTGTTGAGACAAATGGAGACACATAGAGCAGTTAGTTTCAGGCATTTCAAAGCCTCTTGTTTTTTCAATATGATTACTGTTTCACATCATAACTATGAGGATATTACAGCTTCAGATACTTGAAAAATATCTTAAGGACTTAATCTGGCAAATTCTGCTATAAGTAAGGCATATTCTATAGGTGTCATCCTTGCCTTCCCACCATGTAATTGTAAAGGAAAGCAGAATCAGGACTAATTCAAGTCCAACCTGCAAAATGAACTCACTGCATACATTCACATGAATAGGCAAATGAAATATACTGGCTTTCTAAAATATAATGCAGTTAGACCTCCACTGTACAGAAGATGCACAGAGAGCATTTTTGCTGTGTCTACCTCCAAAATGATTTCTTCTTGATAACTTTGGATTATCCATGTTGTTCCTTTTGTGAGATTCTGTGATGAATTATCTTTTTTAAGTTTTATTGATCTTGCCTAGATTCAAACAAGTCTCCCCTGGGAGGTAAGGCTGTCACTCTTCTTTCTCTGCCTAATTCCTCTAGTGTCAATCTTTGTTTGCTTCCCTGCAGAATGTGAAAGATTACTACATTTTGGGGTAACACTGTAAGCTTCCCTCTAAGAAGATGTAGCCCTTCTTTAGCTTATCAACACAAAATGTGTAGTAAGCTCAATCCTTTCCTTAAAAAAAGAAAGAAAAAACAAGCTACCATTTCAGGTTAACCAAATTAAATTTAAAAAATAAATAAATAAATAGAAAATTCAGGAATGGAGGGGAAAGCGGGAGAGTTTTCATATTTTAGATCAACTCCTGGCAAGGCCAAAGAGCTATGCTGAGTAACACTTCTCTCTCTAGTCTGTAGCATACCTTTCCTCACCTTGTGGAGGTGAACCTCAGTCTGGTTAGGAACAGAAGTCTAAATAGCAGGGGAGTTGACAAGGAGGGCTAGTACAGTGTCCTTGTGCTGGTCCATAAAGGGGTATATGTACATGATGATTAGGGAATAGCAAATCAAAACAAAACAAAAAAAAAATTATAGCAAGTGCCTGGTCCTGACTCCTGATTAGGAGACTCCAGTGGGAAACCAGTCCTAGGGGAGTTTTGCAAAACCTTCCAACACAGTAGACAAGTGAGAAGGCTTCCTCTCCAGTAGAAATAATTTAATTTTCTAATTCTCTGCACACACTTGAACAAAAAATTTGCCACATGCAGCAGTGTGATTGATCATCCTAATCCCAGGGAAATTTACAATATAACAGATGATATGAAAATCAAGTTTCCTGGAGCTGCTGCACTTAGAATCAGCCTTGTGGGGCTTCTATGAAGAGACAGAGGAGAGAGAGATTGAATGGCTTTTTTAAGCCACTTGTATTGCACTGTTTCAATGAGCAATGCATTTATGTACGTATCCAATGCATTTATGTATGTATGCTACTCCTTTTCAAATGTATTTTCCTGTTGACAAGATTGTATTTAATTATCATCTTTCTTTTGGTGGGTTCAGGGGTCAGGTCTTAATCATATTTTTCTTTACTATTCAGTTTATAGAGTATTCCAGGATTCCAGGGCAGCCCGTTGTTACATATGTGCCATGCCTAACACAAAGGATCTCCCAGCACAGGCAGGGCTTCTACCTATTCTTCTAATAATTAAAAAAAAAAAAAACAATTAAGCATTGTATATGAACTTTAAATAGAGAATACCTTCAATACGGAAGCACACTGTGTGTTCCACTCAACTCTCATGCAGCTGCACTACCTCTTTTCGTCATATCAAAACTTAACAGCACATTTTTAAGTCTCAGTTCCAGCAGCTAATCAGTTCTAGCACTCTTTGGTGTCTGAGTTGATTTTTTTTTTGTTTGGTTTGGTTTGGTTTTTGGGGGTTCTTTTGGGGTTTTTTTTGGTGTTTTGTTGGGGTTTTTTTTAAATTCTTTGTTTTTTGCAAGCTCTCACAGAGTTTTGGGATTTTTTTTTTTTTTTTTTGGTTGTGGTTTGGGTTTTTTTTGCTTGGTTGATTGGCTGGTTGGTTCGAGGAGTTGGGTTGTTTGTTTGTTGTTTGCTTAGTTCTGTTGCAGTCTGTTTCATTTTTTTAAAATGTCCCATCAGCAGGTTAGCCAGTACTAATATCCTGCTGTACGGTGGCTTGTTGCAATCTCTTACAATAAGGAGAGATTTATAATTGCAAACACGATTGTTTTGAGCTCTAAAAGAAATGTCAGCAATATTCAGTGCCATCAGCATTGACCGCTCGGCTTGGAATCCTATACGTCGTGAACTTGGTTTTCTTCAGAGAAAACCCCTTCGCCACTGGCCTTGATACCTTGCGTAGCAACAGTTTGGATAACGTTTCTGGCCAACGAGCTCAGAATCTGCACTAATATCTTGATGGGAAACGAATATTTCGGGGTATTTATTTACTTCGTCTAGCTACACGGGTGTTTTACACGTTCGTTGTTCATTAATTCCTAACGATCGTCGCTTTGGGGTGGGTCAGCAGTGAGTTGTGAAACCTGACTGTGTGCTAACTACGGCATGTAGAACTACTCTTTCTGTTGTTTTTACCGTAATAAAAAATAATAAAGTAATAATAATAGGGAAAAAAACCCTCTCTCCGTTTTTGTGGGTTCGCATTTTTCTTCAGTTGCTTCTGTAACTCCAGCAACAATCTGGAGGGCAAAATGATAAAACAGAGAGAAGACTGCAAATGGTTTGATAAATGCGGTGAAAAGTCTATTAATTGCCGAACAACAATTTCTTATATAGTTATTTTTCGCCTAGGAGACATCCTAGGCTGTGGTTACATGGAAGGGTAGTTTCTTTAGATGAATTTTAGTTCCGTATTATAGAACCAAAGAAAGGGACATTAGTATAGCTGTTGCATCTGATCAAACTTTCATTAGTTGGGATTTAGAAAAAGGCGGATTTGCCTCTATCGGTATTGATTAATCTCGTGGCAGTAATCAAGTAAGGGTCTATCGAGTTGGGAAATATTAGAATTAACAACCAAAGGAAGGTTTCGATATAGATCATCAGTTATGAAAACAGGCAAACATCACCCTGGACATCATCGTTTCTATGTGCCTCCAACTGGTTTTTAGCCACGTAGTAACCCATGGACTTAGAGGTTTTTAATTTCTTTAACTATCACCATAAATTCAGATCAGAAAAGGGTCGGTTGTGTGACCCAGACCGTCAATTCGTCTCCTGCATCTTCCCGGGAACTACAGTTTGGGGAAATCTGAGCTGTGAAGTGCACCCGGCAGGTCCCCTTAAGTGTGTCCACTTGGCTACACCGCCCTTGCCACAGCCTCGATAATATTCTTTTTTTTTATCAAAGCAAGGGCACCCTGTGAGACTCCTCTTGCTACTTGACACTAATTCGAATCTGATTAAAAAGGGAGAGGAGAGGTCAAACAACTCTCCTAGATCATCGCCACGGCGAGAAAACTTCACAGAGCTGCAGGAGCCGCTTTCCCGAGCTCGGCTGGCGCCGGGACCGCCGCGGCACTGGCTCCCTGCCACAGCAGCTCCTCCGCGGCTGGGACAGAACGCCAGCAGCGGCCCCGAGCCGCGGGGTTCTGAGTGCGCCGGGGTCCCCTCGCTGGGCTGGGGGATCTTTGCGCATCTATATCTACTGCCCACGGAAAGACAAATGGAAGAATAGCTGGAAAAGGAAGAAAAACCCCTTCTTATCTAGCCGAAACACTGATTGCTTTTTTTCCCCGCTGGGAAACCCGTTCTCGCACTGGTGAGTTTCGTAATGACACAATTGTGGTTTTGATCTTTATTTTTAAAATAAAAACCATCGATGCACTCTAGGAAATACCTTTCTTTTCATACTGCCCAGTAGTGACTGTATTGAAAAGGCAGGCGTTTCAGCTTTCTGAAAAGGTTTATTTCCAACCTGGGGATATAAAGCGTGTGAACTTAGAAACCAAAGGACGACAAAAGCGTTTGCAAATATGTAAAAAAAAAAAAAAAAAAAAAAAAAAACTTTTTAAAAAAGAAAAAAAAAAAAAAAAAAAAAAAAAACACTTGTTACTCTAGGATAGCAGATAAAATCTTCCCACGAAATTTCGAGGGGCGGGATTAGCACAAGAGACAGCTTGTCTTGTTCTGTAAAAACATCACACAAGCCCCAGTTTGAGAACCAGTTAGCACAAAGAATGTAAGAGAGAGTTTGGGGTGTTTTTTCAAAAGGGGAAAAAAAGTAGGAAAGTCACAGCTTAGGAACCACATCTCAGTAAAGGTGTCTACATTTTGATAGTGTCAAAGATGGGGAGAGGTTACTCTGAGAGATATTAGAGGTGGAGAGTTTGAGAGAGAGGAGTACAACGCGGCCTTTGCCTTTACCAATCTGTAAAACTCGGCTCACGGTACAGCGACCGCCACGGCGCTTGGGGCAGACGTGGGGACGTAGTCCCCGTGGGCTGAGGCAGAGTATGGGCTCCCCTCTAATACGGGAACGGGATAATTCGGAAGGGAGGCAGGCAGAACACGTCCCGGTCTCTTTGGTGGCTTCGTGTTATCTCCTCCATCCTGACAACAGAAAAAAGCGCTGCAAGAGCAAGGGTGGTCTGGCAGCGCCCTTCCGAGCTTTAGCAATACGTTGGCAGCCCACGGACACGCGTGGGGGGAACCCGAGCGGCCCTTCCGTCGGCTGTGGTGACGACTGACAACCCAGCGGCACGGCGGGGTCATAAATAACATCGGGTGGCCCCCGGCGAGGGGAAGGTCGGGGGCCGGGGGAGAGGCTATACGTCCCCGTCCACCAGGCTGAAGTGTTTGCCCGGCCCGGGGAGGCAGAGGTAGGGGATGGCGTTGCCCGGACAGAGCAGGGGCAAAGGTAGCGGTAGCAAACACCGACTGAGCAGGGGGTTGTCCTTGTAGAGGGCCGGGAAGGAGAGAGACGTGGCGGCGGCGGGGGGCGGCGGGTCCCCGGGGGGCTCCGCCGGCCCCGGCCCAGGGCCCTCCGCCTCGGACGACATTTGTCTCTTGAGCTTGTTGCGGCGGTTTTGGAACCAGATCTTCACCTGGGTCTCGGTGAGATGTAGCGCGGCGGCCAGCCCGGCCCGCTCCGAGCTGCTCAGGTAGCGCTTCACGTCGAAGGTGGACTCCAGCTGGAACACCTGGCTCTTGGAGAAGATGGTCCGCGTCTTCTTCCTGCCGCCAGCCGCCGGCAACCTCCCGTTCTCAGCGCCGCAGCCCCCGGACTCTCGCGTCGGCGGCTGCCGAGGGGCGCGCAGCCTCTCTTTGGGGAGCGGGGACGCCGCATCCCAACCCTCGGCCTCGCGGCGGAGGCCACGGCTCGTCCCTTCTGCCCGGAGCCGGCTGGACTCGCTGCCTGCAAGGGCAAAGCACAGCATCAGTGCCCGCCGCCGCCCGCGCCCCCGCCCCGCATGCACGCACGGCCCGGCGGAGCGCAGGGAGAGGGTGGGGGAGAGGGTGGGGAGGGGGCTGCCGAGGGCTGGCCGTGGTCCCACACCCTCCAGAGGGGAGAAGAAGAGTGAGGCGCTTCCATAAGGATCTAAGGGAATCCCTTTGCCAGCTGTGTGACGGGGAAGTGAGGGGCTCCCGGGCACGGGACAGACAACCTGGGAGGAGGGCGCAGCGCCCTCAAAGCAGGTTGGTGCGTGTGCGGTGGCATCTTCCCGTGTCCTCCCGCCGAGCCTCCCTTCCTCCTCCGGCTGCGGGCGCGCCGCGACTGCGTGTGCGTGTCTGTGTCTGCGTGTGCGTGTCTGTGTCTGCGTGTGCGTGTCTGTGTCTGTGCCTGCGCATCCGTGTGCGCGGGCCCAGCACGGCGGCGCTGAGGATACCCGGAGGTACCGCCTGGGTGGGGGCCGGGCTGCGACCCGACGTGCGAGACAGCCTAAGGTGGCTGCTGGCTCCGTACCCGAGTCTCTGGAACCTTTACTGGGGTCTTGCTCCGCAGGCCCCTCTCCCTCCTCCTCCTCCTCCTCCTCCTCCTCCTCCTCCTCTTCCTCCGGCGGGGCGCAGCGGGCTCTGCCCTGCTCCCGGGATGGGCGGCAGGGGCCGGGCTGCAGGATACTGGCGATGCTGAAGGCCGGTGGCGCGGCCGGGGCCGGCGGGGGGGCTCGGCGGCCGCTCCCGAGCTGCACCATGGCGAGGAGAGCCCGAGCCGAGACGAAACGCTCTGAGCCGAGTCGAGCCGAACCGAGCCGCAGGACTGGCGGCGGCTGCGGGAGGGCGGCAGCGGCAGCCGGGGCGGAGGGAAGGAGGAGGAGGGGTCGGAGCGGTGGAGGGAGGGGATGGAGCTAGAGGGAGCCAAAGGACTGAGGACGGGGGGGAGCGGTGCAGCGGAGGGAGAGAGGGAGAGAGAGGGCAGGCGGCAGAGAAGAGAAGGAAAAGGAGCAGGAGATAGAAGGGAGCAGGAAGAAAGTGAGGGGCGGGGGGCATGCCAAGGTGCCCCGAAAGGGTGTCCTCGACAGGCGGGGCGGGGCAGGGCTGGCTGCTCTCCTGCCCAGGCCCTTCACTGTACGTGGGTGGAGGGAAGAAAGAGTCAGATCCAGGAGAGCCCATGGGAAAGGCGAAGAGGAGATGGGATGGCAGGACAAACATCTCTGGATTGAAGGAGGAGGATGTAGGGAGAAGACTGGAAATGAGAACAAGGGAATGAGGCGGAGCGTGGCGAGGAAAAGCGATGATGGCAGTGAGAGAGGACAGGAGGGAAAGAGGAAGCTGGGAGCCGCGAACCCCTTCCCTGTGTTTGTACGGCACGCGACAGGACCTCAGGCAGTCTGCTGAGGGCATGTGCTGCAGATTGTCCATGCTTCTGTCCGGGAATTGGGTAGACTGTGGAAGAGTAATTCCTATAGCCAGAGTCACTTCTCCGTCCTCCTTTCACGTGCAGACCCTCAGACTGAATGCCCAGGGTTCCCTTGGGGAGAAAGCGATCCCTTCTCCTTCTGAGGAGCCCCGTAGTGTCAGGCCACCCTGAAATCCATACATAACCTCCACACGCTGCTCCCTACTACACCACTCCGTCACTCCACCCCCTCCCCGCGGGTCAGCAGAGCTCTTCTGTAACTTTCAAGTGAGAAAGTGCTGGCCGGGTGAACGGGTGTGTGTGAGTACTCCAAGGTGTGCCTCTGGGGAATTAGGAAGCGTTCCCCTGAGCTGTGGAACTTGGAGGAGGATCGATGTGTTTCTGTATTATCTTGAGAACTTTTACTCCCTACCACCTCCCAGCACTGCAAAGTTTTATGACGAGTTTGCACTACTCGAGGCAGGACGTCCAGCGATTTTAGAGCCACTATCAACTGTGGATCGCAGGGAAACCTCTCCCTCCCTGTGATCCTGTGTAAAGCCAGGGGAATGCTTCCAAACAGCTTTTAAGGGGGCTTTTAGTCGGAATCTCGAGGTTCCCACCACGAAAACTACTGAGGGCAAGCGAGAAGCCCTTGAAAAAGAGTAGGCAATAGAAGTGCTGACAGGCTTTTAAATATTGTGATGCCAGAGACTCCATGAGCTAAAATCAGGGCATCTTAAGGCTTTGGACTACTTTAAACTTTAACGCAGTGGTACTTGAAAGAGAGAGTTTCAGCTCTTTTTCATGAATTTTGTTTCACTTTATAAATTCACTCAGATTTTAATGGAGCCGTCTGCTGGAGAGCTGTACATTTTCCACCAGGAAAAAAAAAATCCTTCTTCCATCAGCACTGTTGTTGGCCAAATGCCCAAAATTGCTGCATTTGTCTTGCAGTCTCCTGTAGAAACTGGTGGTTTTAACTGAGCAAAATATCCATTTAAGACGCAATGATATGCCGAGGAATGGGCCAGGGTTTAGAGATACGAATTGAGAAGAAGTAGCTGAAAATACAATTTAGGAAATTGTGAGTGAGGTGGTAAAATCAGGAACATGGGAGACTTGGACAGCAGGATGGGCCGGTCTTTGCTTCTGCACTTCTGTCTCGGCCTCTCTTCCCGCTGTCTACGAGTGAGACACTTTCCAGGTGCTCACATCTGTTCTTGCTGCAAACCATTTCCCTTTTAGTCCATCTTAAAAAGCCAATGCCTTGACTAAGTGTGTTTTCCTAGAAGACATTTTCTTGAGGGGAAAAAAAAAAAAAGGAAAACTTGAGGAAGACAGAAATTAAGAAGGAAAATTAAAAAGGAGACATAAGTTTTAGCATCCAATTTTTTTTCACCGCGCCTCCCTCCACGCCTCAAGAAGTCCAAGCCCAGCCCCGGGAGACCCTGCCCGGTAACACCCCGCCGTGAAAGGTTTGTCATCCTTCCCCAGCCCCATTTGGCCAGCTTTTCAAAACTGATTTTTTTTTTTTCCCTGACAAACTCCATACAGTGAGGGAGAAAGCTACAATGCTGGATCTCCTCAACCACTGGGGCAACAAGTTGGAATCAATTCACTGGCCACAGGAGGATAGGGGGGCCTCCGAGGTTCTCCCTGCAGGGAGTCCTACAAGCCAGATCCACAACGGGCTCCTCATGCCCTCTGCTAGGGTCACCCTTATCTTCAGGGGAAAGTAAAGACCAGTAGGTAGAGTGTATCCTGTAAAACCCCAACAACCACCTGCAAAGTGCTCTCCTACGGAGAGAGTGGGGCTGCGGCGGGAGAGGGCAGCGAAACCCCGCGGGTCTGCTCCAGGCCCCCAGCATCCCACTCTGAGCCCCGACCCGCCCGCATTTGACCCAGAGATGATGCGAAGAATAGTGTCTGCCGGGGCGACGGGCAAGAGTCCTTGCCAAAATTCAACGGCTTTTTCATGCACATGGTTCCCGGGACGCGTGGAGCACCCCGGGGAAGAGATTCGGCTGAGAGTAATCGTGGCTTTGGCCTTAACCTTAATCTTCGCTTTTTGCGAAGATTAGCTGCCAGGGTTGAGCCAGCAACGGGGATCTGGCTGCCAGAGAGGGGGTCCCGCGCTGTTCATCCTCCGCAGCACCTTTCTGCACGGTCGCGATTCACTCCCAGGCTCCGAAAGGTGTCGATTGTATGCAACAGTTTTTCTTATAGTAGGTAGAGGTTTTCCGACACTGTTACTTGTTACGCTCGTGCTTCATTTGTACTTTATTTGTGAGGAATGTCGTTGTCTGGGACGCGTGAGGATACACAGTGGCCGGTACCGCACAACTGCAGGGCAGGAAGAGCGAGTCTTTTCCTTTGAATAATAAAATCCTGTAATAGAAGCTAACATCGTGCAGAGTGGAAACCTTTTACCTGGGAAAGCTTTTTACCAAAAACGCTAGTACACGCACCTATATTTCTATTTCAGCTCAGAGTACAGAAAGTCTCATACTCTAAATCTGATGGAAATGAAATCTGATTAGATGGTACAGAAACGCCGAAGAGTCTGGTTTCACTTGGTTTACAGAATCGGGCTTGTTTTATCCCCCGATGTACTCGAGGGTAAAATAGGCCCTCCCTGGGTTTCACATCCCCTTGCAAATAAGACCCTGGCAATTGCGGACATAGCAACAGTGGTCTTTAAGCCGTCTCCGATGCTTTTCAGGGGACACAAACCGAGCGAGCAGGTCCAGAATAGAAGCGCTGTCTAAAGAGGTCATTAAAATCACTAGGCGAATCTGGGTATCTTGGCGCTGCCGGTCTCTAAATAAAACTCACTTTGGTGGTTCAGCAGTGGCTGGATATGAATCGCCGGTTGCTGTTGCGGTTTCCCCCCTCCAGGCCGGGTCCCCGACGCCACCAGCCTGGAGTAAGCAGTGGTTCGGGGCAACGGGGGCATCCTTCGCCTGAACCGGGCATCCTGGGGAGGGAGAGGAGGAGAGAGGGGAGGGAAATGGTTTCACTAGCTGGAAAGCAACTCTCCCTGGAGTTCCACTGGAAAACAGCTACACGAGTCACACAGAACCAGATTTTTGGGGAGCTGAGCGTGCTCAGCTAACAACCCAAGAGGTGTTGGGACACAGGCGGATGGGGCCATGTCCCAGGACCTCTAGACAGAACATCCCTTTTCGAAACCCTGTGTTTCCCTCTGAGGTCAGTTCAGAGTCCTCAGCTAAATCGGCTTCCTCCAGACGCTGCCCTTGATACCAGAGGCGTGCAGAAAAATCCTAGAGGCGTTTTCTGAATAAAGCTAGTTCAGTAGACTGGAATTGCTGAACAGGCAAGGGAAGGCAAGGCGAAGAGAGGAGAAGAGAGAAGAGGAGAAAAGAGAAGAGAAGAGAAGAGAAGAGAAGAGAAGAGAAGAGAAGAGAAGAGAAGAGAAGAGAAGAGAAGAGAAGAGAAGAGAAGA
>NW_020884886.1:1208930-1264325 GCF_003945725.1 Corapipo altera | reverse complement strand
CACGTTGGCACTGGGCACAGACGGGCTATTCCAAGATAATGCAGTGGAAAAGAAAAAAAAAAGCATCGATCAAAATATATTGTTGAGCAGTGGAGCCAGCACGCACCTATGAGATTTATCAAGCATTGATTTGCATGAATATTTTAGACCCACGTCTATTAGAAAAGTTATGGGCCATCTTAAGCCGGTGAGCAATGTACATTTGCAAAGTAGTCATTTAACAAGGTGCTTTCCAGCATATCTATCATTTTCGTTTAAACTGTAATTAATAATATCGTCTTACTTCAGCTAAACCAGGAATTTATTTCAGAAGGGCAGTGAAGACCCTATTTTGATCGTCCTTTGCTTTGCTGGAAAAAAAAAAAAAGTCTTTTCACTGATTATTTTTATTAGCGTCCAATAAACAGAAGTTGTCTTTGTGAGTAATCTGGCAAGGTTTTCCTTTGCCTCGCCTCTGGAGTGCCATCTAGCTAAGCTGTTGTAGCAACATTCATTAAATAAATGTCAACAGACAAGGATTTATGCTGCATAATAATATTACAGCTGTAGTATAACTGGATTTATTTTAAAGCTATTCTGAGGTTGCTTTGATCTATAAAGCAGCAACGTATGTCTCTATATGTCGCAAATAGCCCTTGTGAAAGTACTTTGAGCTGTACTGTCCATCAACATTTTTCTTGCAGCATTCTGTTTGCAGAAGCAACACAAAGCGTGTGACTCTTGCCTTTTGGATTTGTTTAAGAAAAAATATACACGAGGAAGAAAACTGCTAGGAATCTGCTGTCCTGGTGTGAGGGTTGGGCTTGGGGCGTTGGGTTTGGGGGTTTTTTGCATGTTTTGAAATCGTCAATGCACATACACCAGGGACTATGTCTTTTTCTAGCTGTTTCTTTGCATCCTGGAGAAACATCTTGCCATCAGGTACAAGGAAATCCTTCATTAAAAAACTACGAGGTAAAGAAACCTGAGGTGTATATGTTCCTACTTTCAGCACATACTTTTAATAAGCCACTATAAATCACTTTTTGTACAGAATAAGGCATAAGTGAGAACTTTTTCTTAGATGATTTCACGTCTTGAACCTTTTAATATTTTACTATGATCATAAGTTACAAATACAGTGTATGAAAAAAATCTGTTTATTGATATAATCAGCACATCTTTAAAAAACAAACAAACTAATGTCAAAACACATTTTAAAAATCCGATTGATCATTTAGCCCTGCCAGTTCCTTAACTTCAAGAAAAGAATATTTAGTAGAATCAGAAGTATAATAATCTCATATGTTACTCCAAAGAAAAGGCATGTGGAGAGTGGCAGGCGTGTTAAATTTCTCGTTGGATTACAATCTACTCTGATATGACTGTAGTGAGTCAGGATTTTACTCCAGTTGGTAACACTGGGAGATCTGGGGAGCTGGATATGACGGGGAAAACGCTCCGGCCGCTGTCTTCCAGGGGCAGCCAGGCTTTGAACGGCATCAAATCAAGTGCTTGCGCCTTGAGGAAGAAACATCGCCCCAAGTCACCTCCTCTGGCACGAAAAGCCTGAAGTCCAGCCCAGCCGCTTCGCTCGCGGCCGGCTGATCCCGTCCGGGGCACCGACACCCCTCAGCTCCACCGCTTCCCGGTCCTTCTTACACCGCTCGGGGACCAGGCTTGAGAAGTTTTCGCCCCAAATTCGGGTGTTTGATAAGATATGCAAAGAAAATGGTTGGCGAAGATCTCCGGAGATTTCAGAGGGAGATCAGTAGCAGTTGGAAAAAAAAAAAAAAAAAAAAAAAAAAAAAAAAAAAAAAAAAGGATAACAAAAAGTCAACAGTTTCCAGAAAAGGGACTTAAGTCGAAAGAAGCATCCCGGCAAGTTAATAGTTTTCCCAGGAACCTATATATGCGTACATATACAGATAAATATAATTCTCAAATGGGTTTGAGGCTTTCAGCATCCTGACTTCGACTGTGCAGGTTGATGCTCAGAGCCATGGTTCAGGCCAAAGCAAGAAAAAGGGAAAAAAAAAAAAAAAAAAAAAAAAAAAAAAAAGGAAAAAAAACGCAACGCGGTGTCGAGGTGATAATCCGCCCCTGACCTTTCTTCTCAGGTTTCGTATCAAAGCTGAAGCTCCGCCACGTCTCCCCAATCGATTTCATAACCAGAAGAAAAAAAAGGCAGATTGCTCCAAATATAACGTAAAAGGTAGGAAATAGTAAGTATTAGATCGCTCTTCCTTCACCGGAGACAGGTCCGCATGCACGTTCCCCAACAGATCCAGGACCCGGCTCTCCCTGCGGGGACACCGAGTGCGCCGAGCTGGGTGGTTCAATTGCAGCTGATTATGCCCTAAAACGCACGATCAAAGTTTGACTTTCCACCAAGGCTGTGTTTGATAAGGTAATTTTCCCCTTAATATTCGGAAAAAGAAATTCAATCCTTTAGAAACAATGCTAGTCCCGAAATCCATTTTAGCAGTGAGGGGGGAAACAAAACAGTTATTAAAGGAAAACAATAAATTGGCATGCATAATACTTCATATAATATCACGTTACAGGTTCTCTTGCATAACCAGCCGTATAGCTCCCCAGTCTGTTCCCATCTGATTATTTTTCTTTCCTTCCTTTTTAATTGCCAGTGAATTATTAATCGATTACACAAATCTATCCTGTAAGTGACAGACAAGTGGAGGTGCGCTTTCCTCAGCCTCCTCAGGAGACCGAAAAGAAAGTGGCAAACCTACTTGTAAAATACAGTATGTAGAATTAAACACACATATATATAACCCCGTGTACTTTAGCCGATGATTTGCTCGGGAAATATAACGAATACAAAGAAACTGTATTCTCACAGCTCGGATTTAAGCGGGGCGAATTCTTTTCAACAATTTGCCTTCAAGTTGTTTCAAATCGAAACTCCTGCATCGAGAAGGACCAGGGGGCATCAGCACATGCTCGAGTATCGATTGTATGGAAATGAGAGTAACAATAGGAGGGGGATCTGTATGAATTAAGTGGCTAAAACAAAGGGCCCTGGAGAAACTGCTGGAGGCGGGGATCAGCAGGGTTCCCCGCTCTGCACGGAAAGCTGCGGGGGCAGCCGAGAGACTTAAAGGTTTCCCCTGCAGGAGCGCTGGCCCGAGGCATCAGAGGTCCCGGGGAAGGTCTTTTGGCCGCGGCGGGGGCCCGAGGCTCGGCCGCCCGTGGGGCGGGGGCTGCGCGGCCGGAAAGCGCCGGCTGTTCCGTACATTCGCATCACTCTTGGCAGCTCTGCGGGCTGGGGGAGGAAGGGTCGAGGGGGTTCTGTTGCCCCCCTGAAAACGCCGTTCCGTGTCACCCCGGGGCTGGGGCGGTGGCGAGAGCTTTGCCGCTGCCACGGGGATGCGTTTTCTTTGGATGCGCGGCGGTGGGAGCCCCACCGACCTGATCCCGGCACATAGCTGGGATCTTCGCAGTCCTTTCGGCTCTCTCCGGCTGCCGCAGGTCGCTCCAAGTTAATCCCAAAAGTAAGTTTATTGCACGTTAAAAAAAAAAAAAAAAAAAAAAGGGAGAAAAACAAGAAAAGTGTAAGTTGAAAATAAAAAGTCCGTGAAGGAAGGGGGGTGGAGCTGGAAGCCGAGGGAGGGGGCGAGAGGGTGCCGCGGTCCCGGCAGAGGTGGGCGCTCAGACGAGTCCTGTCATCTGCGACCGTAGGAAAGGGAGAGAGGCGGTGGGGAAGGTGCCCAGGGGGTAGCTGACGCCGCTGGAGAAGCCCACCAAGGGGGGTGACATGTGGGGCAGGGTGAAGCCCAAGGCGCTCGCCGGCGAGTTCTCGTGGTATAAAATGGGGACCCGCACTATCCTTTGGGCGGCGTGGGAGAGGTTGGCCGCTTCCAGGTCTGCGGCCAGCTGCCGCTTCCACTTGTTGCGGCGGTTCTGGAACCAGATCTTCACCTGGGTCTCGGTGAGGTGCAGAGAGGCGGCCAGCCCGGCCCGCTCCGAGCTGCTCAGGTAGCGTTTCACGTCGAAGGTGGACTCCAGCTGGAACACCTGGCTGCGGCTGAACACCGTGCGCGTCTTCTTCTTGCGGCCGGCAGCGCGTTGCTCCGGCTCACCCGGCTCCTCGCTGCGCTCCTCCTCCTCCTCTCGGCCGCCGGGCCCGGGCCGCCCGCCCGCCGGGCCCCGCGCCGCAACCCGCCCGCCGCCGCCCGCCCGCTCCGCCGGCTCCTCGGGCAGCTCCGGAGAGTCCCGGTCGCTGGCTGCGGAGAGAGCAGAGAGCTGTTGCGGGGATCGAGGGAAGCAGGGTATTGCATACAGCCCGCCTGCCCCGCGCCCCGCTTACCGGGAGGGGAAACAACGCGGCTGCGGGAGAGCAAGGCCGCGGAGCGGGGAGCTCGAGTAAAGGCTCCTGCCGCTGCTCTGAGTGCTGCAATAAACTCCCAAATATTTATGAGCGTATACACACACGAGCGTGCACGCTTATGTGGAAACACAGAAACTGTATTTCATGTGCATATACTCATCTACGGACATACACATATATCTACATGTGTGTACACATATACCTTGTATATGTACACGTGTACATGTATATCTTGTATGTGTGCACACATCTCAGTGTACACACGTACCTAAACACACTCACATGTCTGTATATAACCCACATATACTGTTTTCAACACATAACATGCACGTCTGTGTATACACACGTGTATATGAAGTATGTATATATTTTTATATGTGTATGTACACATAAGAAAACACATGAACTCTTATTTATATGCACACGGATATATTTACACACATATGTATACATATATACCTACAAATATATTTGTAAGTATGTTGTTGTGTGTAAGAAGGGCAAGCACAGTGGTGCATGTGTGTGTATATAAAGAGAAGTAAGAAAGAAATAATTCAATTCGAGTATTTCCGAACTTGGATAAGCCAAACGATGGTGACAACTATTCTCATATTGGGACATATCTCCATGGAGTCTCCAATACTCCAATTGCATTCCATTTGTAATTTTAAAGGGGAAAAATATTTTCTACTCTATAGAACAGAGTAAAAACAGGAAAAAAAAAAGTGAGAAAAAAAGCTGTTGTTTCTGGGGTAGTTTTCTGTTTCTAGATGTACTTTTGAGAGAAATTACAAATATTAATAATTCTATCACTGTAAAAAGAAATTATTTGGATTACAAATCACTTCTCTTTTCCTTATTGAGCAATCATGAGATCTCTGTAGGCTCATATACGATCACAGAGATGTGCCTAGGAACAATATTTTTTCTATCGGTAGATAGAAAATAATTACTGATGGTACCCCATAAACTTGAGTTAATTTATGCCCCCCAACCCAGACTTCTCCTCCAGTACCCTCTCCATTGGGATCTCCGCAGCGAGAGGTAAAAGGGCCTGAGCCCAGCTAGTCCCCCAGTTTCTCAGACTCGTCACTGCACTGCTGGGGGACTGTGGTCCCAGCTTTCGGGCTTGCCGGGGAGCCAAAAACAAAACCAAAAAAACTCCCAAAAAAAAAATCAAGAAAAAAAGAAGAAAAAAAAAAAAGGCCAGAAGGGCATCTTAAAAAAAAAAAAAAAAAAAAAAAAAAAAAGAGAGAGAGGAGAAAGAAAAAGGGATGGGAAAAGAGAAAAGAAAAAAAATTTCTCCGAGCAAGCCAAGAATCCCTGTTTACACTTTGGGCAGCGGGGCGGAGGCTCCAGGTACCTGACACACAGGGAGCATTTCCGGAGATTTGCCCTGAGCTGCCGAAAACGGGGCAGGCAGGGCCAGGGCTGCGGGGGCACCCCGTGCATCCCACCTCCGGCCTGCTGCGGGGGTCCGCGGCGGGACCTTTGCCCCGGGGGGAGCAGGAACACCCCACCCACCCACCCACCCATCCCCATCCCCAGACGCGCCCGGCCATTAAGGGTAGGGAAAGACGGACTTACTGTCGGGGCTGGGGCAGCCCAGGAAGGCGGCGTGCGCCCGACGGTACCAGCCGACGGCGGCGTCGCGAAGGGGGCAGCCCGGGGCGCCGATGCGCAGCGGGGAGTGAGGCCCGCAGCGCGGACCCCCGCGCCCGCCGCCGCCCGCCGCAGCCCGCCGCGCCCCGCCGCCCGCCGTGCCCTCGCTGCCCAGCAGGTCCTCGATGAAGAAGGACGAGACGCGGGCGGAGGTGGAGCCGGCGCTTTCCGTGGCTTCGTCCGGCATCGTCGGAGAGAAACTGCGGGAGGGAGGGGGGTCCCGGCTCCGCCGGCGGCTGACTCCTCGGTTCCCCGCTGCCCCGCGGCCGCCTCTCGCCTCTGCCTAGCCCCGTGGATGCTCTCCTGGTATAAAAGGGTTTTTTTCCGGAGTAATCATTTCAGATCGCGGTTTGCCATCATTTCCTGCAAGCTAGGAGGGGAGGGGGGAGGGGGAGGAGGGGAAGGGAACGGGGAAGGAAAAAAAAAAAAAGGCAGCCCGACAACCCATCGGAGGCGCCAGATTCTGCGCGAAAACGCTAATAACGAAATAAAAATGTCATGCGAGTTAAACGGCGGGCAGGAGCGGGGGATCCTGCGGTGGGCGGAGCGCCGCGCCGAGTGGGAATCTGCGCGGGGGAAGCGGCGGGCGCTGGCGGGCGTGTGCGTGTGTCTGTGTGCGTGTGTCTGTGTGCGTGTGTCTGTGTGCGTGTGTCTGTGTGTGCGTGTCTGTGTGTGCGTGTGTCTCTTCGTGTGTGTGTGTCTGTGTGTGTGTCTGTGTGTGTGTCCGTGTGTGTGTGTGCACCGCCCCGGGGCCACCGCTCACGAGCTCCTTATTTAGGTCAATTAGGGAGCAAATCCTGGCGCGGGGGGGACCGGCACACGGGGTGGGGGGGTTGGCCGCTCCACGTCCCGGCGCTGCCATTGGTTGCCGAGGGCTCAGCGGGCAGCCCAGGCGGCCAATGGGAGCCGCGGACACCGCGGTTTATATTAATATCATTAATAATAATGACCCCCCGCCCGCCCCCCGCCGGGCGCTTTCATGTCGCGGCGACCGCGATGGACGGAGGAGATGCGCCCTCCGCCGCCCGGAGAGCCGGCACCGGCCCCACGGGCCCGGAGCGGTGAGGTCACGGGCCCCCCTCAGCCCGGAGCCCCTCTGAATGAGGCGTTTGAGTCGGTTTTGGGGTGAGCGGCGGAGGCGCGACTGCACCCCATGAGCGGGCAGGGTCCTGCCGGTGGAGGGTAGGGAAGGCAGGAGGACTCTCCTCTAAGGTGTCTCCTGAGGCCAGGTTGGTTTACCTTTATATATGTGTATATACATACACAGGCGTATTTTATCTACGTACTTGTGATGTCCGTGTAGTTTATTTAGAGAGACAGCCAGCCCCGCTCATAGGAGGAGTGGTTGAGGACACCCCGTCTCCCGCCGCCGCAGGCGAGGAGGTACCAGCGATGCGCTGCCTGCTCCAGGACCCAGCCCGTGGCTCCTGGCATTAACCCCCCGCAGACCGACATTTTTATTATTATTCTCACTGCAATCCCATTTCATGGGAAGCCGTAAAGGCATGGTCCCCCTGACCCTTTTCTCCCCCTCTTTCCGAGCCCGTCTCGAGACAGGAACTACCAGCAACCCCACTAAACTCCCCCTCACTGCAGCGCGCCAGAGCAGGGAGGTTATTCTCTGTCTTTTCCCTTGGATTCAGGCAAGCTAGGTTAGTAGAGGGATGAGTCGGTCCAAAGTCAACGTCGGAGACCCATGGAGGTTTGGGTGAATACACAGACGCCCCTGCGATGCTCATTTGCAGGTCAACCGCCTCCTCCTGCTCTGCTCTGCTCTGCCAGAGGATACCTCCTTGTTCCCCTTTGCGGTAGTCCTGGAAAAGTGCCCTTTTCCAAAGCCCCGCCTCCCCCTCCCGCTGTGGAAAGGGGGCACCGGTTGTTGCCCAGCGGGAAAGTCCGGCGAGGCCTGGGAGCAGCCGGGAGCGAAGCCGGCCTCCCCGGCACGGAGCGGTCACGCTCCCTTTCCCGGAGTGGCACTGGGGACCTTTGAGGTCAGGGCCTATTTTTGAAAGAACATAAAAATAAGGAGAACGAATATAAGGGGAATAATTCCACTTCCAAAGACTCCAGAAAGATGCAAACAGCCGGAGCTCTGAAATGGGCTCTGGAAAAGCAGGAACAGGCGGCGGCACGTTCGGCTTTCGGTTTTACCTGGACAGAGACCGAAGGCAGTCTAATGAATTGTAAACCGGGCAACAGAGCACTTGTCACTTGTTGCACAGAAGTGATGTTAACAAACATGACTTTTATTCTCTGTACATCTTGATGCATGTTCCTAGATAGGAAATATGAGTTTGACAGATAGTTCTTATGCATCCAGAAAACATCAGCTCTGTTTGACCGGTAGACTCAGAAAATATGTGTCTGCTTTCCGAAATAAAGAGAAAAATGTGGACCCTGATTGCTTCTATGTATAAAGTGTCCCTACAGTGTGATCATGCAACTTATGCGATATTATTGGCTTTCCATTTAGAATAGTTTAATAAAATTACTAAGCGTAAATTTGATCTTTCTTTCTCCCCCTCCATATTTCTTTAGGATAACATATAACTGTTTGGTGTGCAATAATGCTGAAACTATGTTTGTGAAAATCATGTATACTCAGACATGTTCCTGAAACACAAAATCAGGACGAGTATAATTTTATACTTACAAATACAACACTTGTACATACATGTTCGTGTGTATGGGGGATTTTTTTTTTAAGCTAGTGGTTATGTTTGCACACTTTTTGCATTGCTATAGCGACATTACTAACATTTCGTGCTTAATATTCTTAGTGCTTATTATGATGATGTAAAAAAAAAAAAGGGCGTGTGCTCCCTGGATGTCTCCTTCAGCCACTCATCAGGGCTCTGTATATAAGCAAAAGAAGCACCCAGTGATGGTATTCTAGTAACTTAATGTTAGAAAGACATCCTGGGCCCCTGCCTCAAGGGGTCACAAAGCCTTTCGGTGTCACTTGCTCGGGGGTAACGGGTGCGGGGGGGTCCCCCTGTGCCAAGGGCATTGCCGTCACCCCGACTGCCTCTCCCGTGTCTCCTGCGGGGCTCAGCGTGGCCGCGGCGAGGTGGAACCTTTCCTTCCCCTACTGTCTTCTCTTTGCGGCTCGGTAAATCTTTGTGTTTCTTGCAGGCAGCGGAGTGGAGAGGCTTTCCCTGGGCAGCTCCTGATGTCACCCGTGGGTCAGTAGGAATTTCACCGTGTTTTCGGCAGAGGTGGCTTTAAGACCCTGTTTAGACTACAGGTGATGGGGTCGTTTATTTTTCCCAGCTTTGGCTCTGTTTCTTTCCCAGGTACATGTTTTTCTCCGTGGCTTTGGAGACCCCAGGTTCGGTGCAGCTCCGCGAGGTGCGGGACGGCCCCGGCCCTGCTGCCCGTGGGGTCTCTTCGGCTGAGCAATCCTGGCTCCCAGTCCGTGCCCATCACCAGCGCGGGATGATCGCCGGCGTGGAATGCCCATGGGATGTTCCCCCGTCACAATTTCCGACGGACCCTGAGCCTCTGGCAGGGTTTGGTCGGCAACCGGCTGCCGCGCAGACGGCAGGGAGAAGTGGGGATTTGGGGCTGGGCTCCTTCGGGAATCAGCAGACGGAGGGCTATATTTGGGGCTGAAAAAGCGTATGTGAGTGTGCCCTCCAGTCAGTCACGGCTCTGGCGGGCCGACCACTCCTGCCGCTGTCCTGCCACCTCCCGCATGGAGAGGAGCGGGCTTCCTGCAATGTGAATGCAATTACCCTGCTGGTGTTTGATGTCTCCCCTTGCTCTCCCTTCACTAGCACTGCCTCCAATGTGTCGTAAAATAGAAGTGGAATGAAAGACAGGCTTTATCGCTCGCACCCTAACCTCTGCTCCTCTTTGCTTTTAAGGCCCGCGGTGCTTTCGGAGCCTGGATCTTTGTGGCAGACGATTGACCCCCAGCGCTGCGGGCAGAGGTGGTTTTGGGCAGGGGCACCCATGCTTCTTTCTCCGTGCCAAAAAAGCGGCGCGGAAAGGACCGTTCAGTTCCTGTCGCCTTCCTGAGAGATCAGACGGCAGCGCTGGGACGAAGGGAATTTTTGGCCGATATCTGCCTCTGGTTGATGTTAAGATATACATACATACATACATATATGCGTTTGTGTGTGTGTACTTCTAAACAAAAACACTGTTTCAGCCAGGTTATGCTTAGATATAAAAATAAAACAAATAAAGACAGTGTTAGCATCTTCAGTAAACAGTCGGGAGACATCAAAACGCAAAAGCAGTTCCGGGAAAGCAGCGTGTTTTTTTCGGGTCCAAAACCCCTTTAGAGGAGCAGAGGTGGTAGTGGGGTGGTTTGGACATCTACTTTAAAAAAAACCGAAACAGTGAAACAATAAAACAAAAACCCAACAAAATAACAAACAGACATACAAACCTCACAAAATAAAGATCAGCCAGAAGATTGCACCCCCTCTAAACCTCTGTGTAACATATTCCTCTCCCTCTGCCTCCTTCTTCCTGAAGGCGGGGCCCGCTCAGCCCCCCGAGGGAGCCGCCCAAACTCCCCCCCCCCCGAGTCACCCCTAGTCCCTGTGGAGTTCGCCGCGTCTCTGCTCCGGCTCTGCCGCCCTCAAAAAGTGGCGGGTGCGGAGCAGGACCCTGGGGTGGGGGGTTATGCCCCGCTGAGGCTCCTGAGGACAAGCGGAGGGGGCGTTTCCGAGGGGTCTCCCTGGCAGCCCCCCTGCCTGGGTGAAGGTCCTGTGTGCACCTCACGAGGATACCCCATTTTGGGTGGCCTTTCCTGCAGGGAACCCGCAAACGTCAAGGACAACATAGCAGTGGGAAACTCTTTTTCTTGTAGGTAGAGAACCCTAAAGCCCTTCACATACGAGTTAAATAGCACTGAAGAGCGGCAACACTTTGTGGATTCCTTTCTGAATTTGTAGTAAATTTTAAGGGGTCCCTGAAGGTGGAGAAACAGAGAAACTTTTATTTTTGATTTCTTTTTTTTTTTTTCCCCAGTGCACTATCTTTATAAACCAAACCCAACCGAATTCTTCACCACCAGTGATACTGGAAGAGAACTTTTCCCCTTTCAAGGACGCTGCACAACTCATGCTGTGTCCCATGAATGTATTCATTATTCACAGATAGTCACTAAGTGCTTTGGATGGAAACTTCCAGCCCGTGGCACGTCCTGACTGTCCGCGATGCCTATTTATTGCTCGTTAGAGATGCCATACAAGAGGGAGCATGAATCGCATCACTTATGAACTGGTTTCTTGAGAAGTGAAGGCTATTTTAACCTATGACAAATTATCGAATCCAGGGAATATCTTTGGGCAAGTGAATATATTAACTAAGAAAATAGCTCGAGAATGATTTTGGGGAATACCTATTACCATGTGTTAAAATTCCAGGGCCCTTTCAGAAATATTTAGTTGTTTGACTGGAGATGGGTAGAGAGGGAAAAAATAAGTCATCAACAAATTATATGATATCTTAAAAAAAAAATCAAAACAAAACAGGAGTCCCTTCTGAAATGAACTAACAATTATAATACAATCCAGTTTTAAAGTGACTTTTTCAGAGAGGTCTTTGGCATTGATTTCCTTACACAACTTTTTTTTTTTTTTTTTTTAATGTACAGTGAGAGAATGCATGGTTTTATTGGTACTGGTTAGGGTCAGCCACAGGAGAATTATGGAGGTCATGTGAAATAGGTGCCAATAAAGCTTTTATTATTGTTATACAGACAAAAGAGCATTATGGAAAGAGATCCTTACCAGACCTAACCATGGATATTTTGTTCTGTTAACAATCATGTTTGAAAATGCAGAGACACTGTAAAAAAAAAAAAAAAAAAGACATTTCAAAGCTTTTCATAACATTAACCTATTATCTGTAAGACTTTTGGAACTATTTTCCTCCAGAAAATTAAGGTTTCCTGAAATTAAAAACTGCACTTAACTCATTATTTTGCCTAAATCCAAACAGCTAGGGAACTAAAAAAAATATTACACTGCCACAACAGAATATAATTGTCTCAATTTTGAAATAACATTGGATTTTTCTGTTATGCCACATAAGAAAATCAAACTATTTTTTAATTAACAAGGTAGTATTTGGTTTGTATGTATCTACAATTTGAATCTGAAGATTTTCTGCCAGAACTTGAAGTTGAGGATTCTTAAGTAAATATTCATTAAAATGCTGTTTCTCCTTCTCTCATCCAATCTTGAATGATTTTACTGGAGCATTAAATGTTGTTAAGGACTGTGATGAACTTCCCTACGTGTTGATACATTGAATTCTTAGATCAAACTTCAAAAACTGTTGGAGCTTAGTGAATTTTGAAAAACTCATACCTTCTTAAATCTGATTGACTCAGGAGTTTTAGATTAATTCCAGGATGGAGCCAAATTCAATCAAAGAAAGTATTAAGAACTTACAGTACAAAACATCCTTTGTACTTTTATAGTTGTGTGAAAGGAAAATTGATGCATGGATCAAAGTTAGCCCTCAAATAACATTAACATTTGAGTAAAAATCATACTAGCTTTTCCACTTTGATAGTAAAATAACTCAAACTGTGTGTATTCTAAGGGAAATGTTCAAGAAAATGTGTGAAAATTACATTAAGTTTTGTTATATTAAAAATCATATATTTATGAGTTATATTAATAAGAAGCAAGTGTGCTCCACATAGATAGAAAACAGAAAACATCTCCTTTCTACTTACTTTTAAGTCATTCATGATAAAAGAGTACAACATATCAACCTTTAAAACTGTCATTAGATCAAGGAAAATGTTTTCCATTTTCAAGCAAAAATTATGCTTCTGCGAATCATATTTGAGTGAGGCATACAGATTCCCCCTCAAAAAAAGTCTTTCACCAATGATATATATGCAAATGTAAAACAATGAATTTTCTAGTCAATCCAGAACTGATCTTTGTAGAAATCCATGAGTAGTTATAGTTTATGTGAGTCATTAAAATCTGGGGATGAATGTAATTTTCAAAAGGTTCTATAATAGATTATAACTGGTTTTGTAATGGTCCAGCATATGTGGAGATACATATCTCAAGATATATACAGTTACATACATATGAATATATTTATTATGGTATACAAAAATTACATTTTTATGTAGAATGAAAGTAGTGTTGAAGAGCCTTTAGAAAGGACTGGATCTAGTCAAAATTAATCTTGTAATGAACTCAGATCCTAATGTAAATCCATGGAAACCCCAAATGCATTCACTTTCTTGTTCTGAATTATTTTGTTATCAAGTCTGATTAGTCCTAGAAAACCCTGAAGCAGTAGGAAGGTTGGGTCAAGCACTCAGTGAACTCCGTGGTAAAACTCTGTTTGCTTTCTCTCAGCAAGCAGCACTGGGAAGTTCTATCTTCCCCAGGATCTCAGTGGGGCTCGGCAGGAAACCCAACCATATCAGCTCCCTCTCGTAAGATTCCCCTTTGACTTCACAAACTCCTTGAGTTCTGTTAGGATAGCGCAAGCCGGTTCCCACAGTAATTCATCATGAAACCTGAACACCACAGCTCACATTCTGCCCTTGCGAGGACACGAAAAGTCAACCCAGAAATTTACACAAGCCTCTGGCTATGAATAATAAAATCTGCACTGCAGTTATCTGAAATTGGAGCAATAAGTGGACTTGCTGTAGGAACATTTCCATATTACACTTTGTAAATCCATGTCTTGCCCAGAGGAAGCTAAAGTCTTGATTTAAATGGAGATAGTACTTGATTTAAATGGAAGTGGGTGAGGAGAGCTGAAGGTGCACCTTAGCTCAACTAAGTAGAAAGATGTACCAATACTCCTTTTATGTCCTTCTCTCACATCTACTGGAGGGACTAACCAAACTAAGTGGAGACCTATGTTTAACTTTTTCATCCTGTGTTCCTAGTAAAGATAAAGCATATCTAGCCAACATTGTCCACACATTCAGGGGGTGACTATCATACAGGAAAAGTCAGGTGAATCACTTTGCATGGCTCCTCCAACTGTCTGATGTTGGGAAAACTTTCTTGCTGTTCCATGCCAATACATACCATGGTGCAGAGGGATGGCTCTGCAGAGAAGATGCAGAATTTTGTGAGGGGAGGGCAGTTGACTGGAAGTGTGACTGCACTCTTTAGTGGGCACACTGTAATGGTGTGGCCTCTCTGCTTCAGGACACAGATGACTTGGTCTTCCCTTGTCCTGCTCAAATGCTTCATATAACTTGTCTTTCTTGTCTGAGTATGCATAGGCAAGTTAAAAAGGATCACAGCAAAGGCTTAGGTTGATACCTGTTCATAGTCTTCACTGCAAACTTAGTCTCTGGCAGCTTTTTGTCTATCAGTCCCTTCCAGTCCATGTCAGGGCATTTATAAGATAGTAAAGTCCATAGACTGCTCCTGGTAGATATCAGACCATCCTGTTTTAGAGTGGAAGAGCCAAACTGTGTCATGCCATTTGCACTTAGGATTAGAGGTTGAGGCCAGCACGGATCCAAACCATTCAGAACTCTGTTGTTCATCTGACAAGGACCACAGTTTCCTTAGACAGTCGGAAGAAAAGATACCCTGTCATCAAGGTGTGCAGTAATGGTAGTTCGAGTAGGTGATGTATATTTTGCAAAGAGTACCTTTTGCTTCCACTTCCTCCTCTCCCCAACCAGCGTCCTTGCAAAAGCCTGGCACACACCAGCCCTTCAGCAGTATTTATAGCTATATCTCTATCAGATGAGCCACTCTAAAAGTAGGTTAACTCAAAACATACCACTTTGTTGCTTGAAAATACAGATGCAAAGGGATATCTGGTTCTAATATACAGATCACCTTATGGTGTGGCAGGTTTCAGTTTCCACAATAGAGAGTGCATTTGTGCTAGGAGTGATTTAAGCCATTTGGGACCTTCAAAAGCAGAAACCCTTCATGAACCTTATTGGAAATGACTACACTTGGTGAAAAAAAAAGGAAGAGAAACTAGAGGGGTGATCCAAGATCACACACATCTAAAGAGTGGAAGGGAAACCTTTTCAAAATGTTGCTCTTTCTCACAGAAAATGCCTAAGATAAGTATAAGAGAAGTATCTCCATTCTTTTACTGAACTATGAAGTCCTGCTAATGCTGATGGAATTATTATCTCATTGCAAAAAGCCACCAGGTTTAGTGAAGAACAGCCAATTTATTAAATATTAGCAATATCGATCATCATATTTTCTATTGCATTTTCCTCTTTGCATTTCTCCTTTACTGAGGGAGGCAATGATGAGGACTATAAAGCAGGTTTTTCCTTTCATATACACCTGGTGGATTTGAGCTCTGATATTTCTCTTTCCCTCACTACATGGAAATCCCTTAGGAAGAGCGAAATATCAGCATAAAGATTTTCTGTGCAGATTGGAAAGAGGGATTTTGCCCCTGGGTCCAAAAGCTGAAATGTTTTCTGCAGATTATAGACTCCATAAAACATATGTATTTAATAAATAAGCAAACAAGCTTGTGCTTAAGTGAGGTTTCCATGCAGTAAGGGAGAACAACATTTGGCAAGTTGGGGTTGGAGAGTTGACACTTACATCTCTTGTATCCCAGAGCCACTTTTTTTTCAAATACCTACTTTTCGTCTTCACCCCAACTGTACTTTTGAGGTGCACAAGATGAACTTTTTCAGAAGCTTATACAGATGATCTGAAACGGTGCTTCCTCACATGAATGACCCCACACAGAAAATGCAGGTAATATGTCTACCTTGTCAAAGAGAGAAACCAGATAAGCTAAGAAGTCTTTCCTTCACTCACATCTACTGTCTCACTGCCTGCACAGGTCAGCAGGGAAAACAGCAGAAGGGAAGCAGCTGGAATTATGCCAGCACCTTGGGCTTTTGGCACTGCTCTGCAGCAGGAGCTTGGGGTCTTTTTGCATCCCTCTTCTCTGGAGCTGTCAGCAGGTAAAACAGTCTACCACATTTCTCATTGCTGCTGAAACATGATGTGCTCTGTCTCCACCTTTGGCAGAGCTCGCCTGACCCTGCCTTGCTCTTTGCTTAGGGTGAGGTGGATTCAATCCCACTGGTAGCCCTGACAGGTCACCCGGGCTTGGTCAGGCCTAAGAAGCTATCCTCTTATATTTAGCAAGAGAGAAACAGGCCCACCATCTGCTTGCAATTGCTGAGACACAGAGCACAGCTTCTACATTCATGTGTCTCCTGAACGTTTGACAATCACGATAGTCAGACTTAGAGAGATCTTATCAGTAGTTTTTGGTTGTCAAACCAAAGGCCTGAACACCACCAGGTCTCTGCAGGGCTCACAGGGATGGAGGATGCATGTGTGAAACAAGGTGGCTCTCCAGAGCAGCCAGCACACATTTCCAGTGCCCCACAATCCCCACTTGGGGCAGGAGCCAGACAGAAGTCAGATGTCAATCCCATAGATTTATCTTGACTTTTACTGTGCAGAGGGGCAAGAGGGACACCTGCAGAGGGTAATCCATCTCCCCTCTCTGTGTACCCCTACTCGGCAGGGATGATCACTGCTGCAAGTGCTGCCAAAGTCGCTGTAGAGAACATTGACGTTAAAACTAACACCTAATATCTAGCTGGTTGATGCTGGTTGAAACGAAGCCTATCTCATTTCTTTATTTTCTGGTTTTCTCTATCTAGTTTCCCCTTCCTCCACTCGTGCCTTTTAGTGTGAAGAACAGCAGAAGCAGAATAATGACCTGACTTATCACTCTATCTTTTGCTTATCCTTAAAAATGTATGCACATAGCCTCAAAACTATGTCATATAAAGCTGCATGGCAGCCATTCCCTTACATAAAAGGAAAGTTTTGTGTGATTTTCACCAAATCATTACATGGTAGAGTGAAGTCAAAGTCAAGTTCAATTGAGGATAAAAACCACAGTAGATTAAATTTGCTTAGATTTGTTGTTCTTTTAGTCCACAGGGATAAAAAACAATTGATTCATCTGGAGTTCTTCATTACCAGCATAATTTAAATTGTTTTATTAAGCACAACAATTGTATTATTCCAAAATGACTATGTTTGGTTATGTGTATCTTAAACTCACATTCAATTCACAAAAAAAGTAAGGAATTGACAATGAAATATTTCCTTGGATTTTATGATGATCAATGAAATCTTGTGGGAACCTACATCTGAGATCAACAGTGAATTAAAAACAGATCAAGATTCAGAGTTAAAAAGAGCAAACATCTTTTTATCTGATGTTGGGACGTTGTTTTCTATCCTGTGCAGAAATTTCAAGTGTTTTCCATTTTCATGTATCTACTAAGGTCAGTTTAAAAAAACAACCAACAAACCCCAAACAAACGGAAAAACAAAACCAAACAAATAAACAAAAAAATAAGAACAAAGCCAACCCCTGAAATCCATTGAGATCTGGCTCAAAAGAAAGATACCTTAGCCTTACAAGGTACAAATTTTAGTCTGGGTTATCCTTGAGAAATGTGAGTCTGGGGAATCTGAACTACTTCTTTCTATAAGGACCAAATTGACAGTTTGCATGATGCATTGGAAGGATTAATGAGGATTTAATAGTACTTGCATCTTGCTGATCCTAAGTAACCCTCAGTGTTATTTAGAGAGCTTTGGGAGCCTTTTTGACACCTAATGAGGACTTATAGATTCTTTAGAATCAATTTAAATTCAGATTAATATTCCAGATTAGTTTTTTACTATGAATTTTGCAAACGTTAATAAATCCTAAAGGTTGTATCTGTATCTAATCAGAAATTAATCAGGATATGTAGACACAGTTTATTTAAAATTGTACCACAATCAGCATGATTAAGAAAAAATTATAAAAATCTTAAGGTTGTCTTTCACAGAGTCTGAATCAGGGGGAATTATTAGCTGGTGTGTAAGTTTATATGGCTTCCAGTTAGTAAGAGTAACTTGGGTCTGGATGAAATCTGAGGAAAATAATTATAAAAGTGTGTCTTTCCTTGAGCTGGGACTCTCCTGGGTCTGACCTGTTTTAAGACAGTTATTTTGACCATGGGCCACATGGTCTTTGTTTTGGACTTGTTTCTATTCTGCAGTCTTATCTGATGTTTCTTACATGTGCACATTTAGCCAGACTTCCTTGGTATGAAACAGTACACTTGTGAGGCAATACATGGGAAAATATTTCTGCTAGAAGGAATCAGCATTTTGCATCTTTTCCTCCTGTAAATTAAGTCAATAAGAAAAGTGTCTGGTGACTCTGCACTCATTTTAAAAGAGATTAAAATATTTCTCTCCTCCCTGCTTTAATTACCACTTTTAATCTTTCAAAATGCGTGCCTGCATTTACGTGCGTAGAAGAAAGTGCAATCAATGTAAGCAAAATATACATGGAAATAAGATGACATAGAAGAACATCTTCGCTAACCCTTGTGTGGATACCTTTTAGTTGCTTAAACACCCGGGCAGGAGTTACTGTACCTGAAGACCAAATGGTCCTTTTCACAGTGCCACCTCGAGGCCACATCGCTCTCCTTACCAAGCACAGACCTCTCTGCAAAGTGCTCTCAGCCCGGTGCAGTGCCTTGCTAAAATTTTACTCAATGTGAAGCGCAGGTGATGTTCATGGTGTAAGCCAGCTCCAAATCGCTTTGGGATGCTCACAGGTCTTGTGAAAGTGTAGTGGATGTAACCCACCTCAGACAAAAATAACTGCTGGGGTCTAGGTGGATTAAGATTTTCTTCTGGCAGTTCTGTATTGCACAGTCCAAATGTACACTAAACTTAGATCTGTACTTTTGCCAAGTTGCAATTTATAAATAAAAGGGTTCAGAGCAAGCCAATTTTCCTACTTAGTTTTAATAGCTAATACTCTGAAAACCTCAAGGCTAATTAAGCTGTTCATTGTCCTGCTGCATTTAATTATTCAGATATTGATCTAACATCTTAACACACAAGACAAAATAGTGACACATTTTATACTTGGAAATGGAAAAAATAGGAAGCAGACCTGCTTTAAAAATGATTTAGCAGTTAATAACTGAACTCAAAGAGCAGTGTTTCCAAGTGTTGATTTTTTTCATTAGCCACATAGTCTTTCTGTCTACTTGAAAAAAGAAGAAAAAAAAAAAAGAAGCAAAAAAGAACCCTAACAACAATAAATTCCCCAAAAAACACAACCCCCCATACAGGAACATCCATAAAGCTTGTCTCAAAATTCATGTCTAGCTGGAAAAAATCCTATGATGTAAGTTGCCAAACCCATGTGTCCCTATAAGGATGGAGATGAATCATTTGTAAAATCAGACTAGCACAGGGCAATCCTATGTTCAAGTTCTGACCCTACCTAAGACAACTTCTGACCTTGGACTAATAAATATTTGGCTTGCCTGGCTCCACCTGTCTGAAAACTGAGTCTCATATGCTTTCCTATTTTATTGTTGTCTTAATTTAGGTCACCATCTTTCTGATATAGGACTTGGTCTTATGGGTTAAGACCAAGTCTTAGCCTTGGGACTGAAATAGAAACTCCACCACAGTACAGAACAAGCTTGTCTATATGGACAACCCTGTCAAGGTCCTTCTTTTGAAAGAATGACTTTGTGTTCCTCCTTAGGTTTTTCTTAGCCCTCTCCCCCCATTTTAATGCCTTGGAAACATCATTATAGTCTTAGTAAGCATTCTCATGACTTCTTTGGAAAAGCTATTTTCTCCTTCCCAACCAGAATCTGTGAGGCTTTCGGAGAATGAGAAATACAGATGTCCTGGGTCTGCCAGAATCACTTCCATTTTTATTACTACATAAAGCAGAAAAAGAGAACCTGGATTATTTGGAGTGGAAATAATCTATAATTTAGCCATTTACATCTAGCTTGGACGCCTTAACATGCACACAAACTTATGAACATAGCACACAGTCTGTCTCATCCACAGGACATGTTTATCAAAGATGCTGTGCCCTAAAAGTGCCTAACACTCTCCACTGACTGTGAGGAGAGTTCATGGTGACTGGCTAAGGTACACATGTCCAGAACAAGGTTAGTTTGCTTAAATGTAGCTACTTAGTGTACTTTGATATTCCTAAAGACATTCAAGATATTTTTATAGGACTTCAAGTATGACCCAGGTCCTTTAGGAGACTCACATGGTGCTGTAGCAGGACCTTTTATCCTACATGGCTCAAATGATACTAAACACATTGCCCTGGCAACTGATTCCCTCCTGCAAAGACAGAGAGAAAAATGGCATCATTGATGATGTTTAGTTTTGTTTTTTGGGGAGTTTTCTTTGTGTTTGTTTTTTTGTTTTGTTGTCGTTGTTGGGGGGTTTGTGTGTTTTTTTGTTGTTGTTTGGTTGGTTGGTTGGTTTTGGTTTTTTCCTCCCTCAGAGAACACGCTAAACAGCCAAGTGATTCATCAAATCATAATCAACTATTCACTATGGATTTGATTACTTGATTCTGCCTGTTGGATGTAAGCCCTATGGTCAGAAGCTCCCTCAAATGAGGGTTTGAGGGCTCATTCTCGTGCTATGGACCAAGAAAGAAAACAACTATTATAGATTAATTGTATTAGCTGTCCCTCCAGTCACACTTAGGCCACCTTCAACTTGGTTCTGGGGCAAAAGTAAGACACGTAATGAAACAAGCAGGAGAAAATGAGGTGCTGTTGACGCCTCTGAAGTGGAGACTTCACGACAAGACTAATGTAGACTCCTGATCCAGCTCTGAGGACTTCTTCACACAGGGCAGCACAGACCAGACACTGAAAGATGGGAGAGGTAAAGTCAAAGCTGCTACAATGAGAGAGCATAGGAGAGAGAAACAGACGGTAAGAAGGGTTTCCTATGCCTTAATCCATGCTAAGATTGCGCTTCCACTCAAGACTTTGATCTTACAAGCTGTTAAGGTCCTATGGTTGGTCATTAGATAGTTCCAGAATAATATGTTTTTTTGAAATATGTAATTTAAAATTCTAAAAAGCAACGTGTATTACAGCACAATGGCTCAGCAGGGGGTTGAATTAAAGCCTGACATTTGGGAGACACTGTTTTATGCAAAATGCAGTGTGCTTTGCTTTGTATCAGGAGCAAACATGGCTTTCCCCTTAATTGGATCTAGCATCAGTTATAGGTAGAATATATGTACAAGAATAGCATATGACATCTGGTCATTGTTGCACAATTCACTGGCTGGTAACTCCTATGCTGCATCTCCAACTTGCAGTAACTGACACCAGATAATACAGTTGGGATTAATCCAGGCCTTATGAAGTGTTCCAAAAACTCAGAGCTAATTACTATTCTTAAGATTTCCAGATTGGCATATGGTGTTAAAAAATGTTGTGCAATTTAAAGGAAAGCATAAATTCTGCAAGAGCTGTATTTTGCCAGAAAGCTAGCTTTCCCCTCAGATTATTTATTGCTAATTGCAGGGAAGTGTCCTACATATGTCAGTGCATTTCTTTTTGAATCTACTAGTCCAGTTCCTAATGCCCTTTTAAAAATTACCTTATAAAACCCACATAATTTTTATAGATACCTTATAAAAAAATCTTTTTTATAGTCTGGCCAAGAGATAGAATTGACAGTCATAAACTATAGCTGATCACTTTGCATTCACATTAAAATCAAGTTTAATGACATTAAAGCTTGTACATAGCAGGAAATTCCACTTTAAATTCTTTCGCCATCTGTTGAATAAAAATCAGGCATGAGCATTTCCCTTGGACTTCTCTTTTACTTAGAATGCTTGATGCACAGATGCAAGTTTTTAGAGGTTGTACCCAGGGTGGAGTGTTGGAAGGGTGAGCAGAAGGACCTTGGCCATGCTGGAGTGGCAGAGTGAGATCTGCTGATAGGTATCAGGGACTGAAATTTCACCTTGCCAGAAACTGCTTTGTCATAGGGAAAATATTTAAAAGCTAAGTTGCTTGTTAAGGTTTTTTTCAATGTATCTCCCCTGTTTAGGTTTTGGAATTGCTGCTGGAGTAGTCCTCCTGAGAGTTACAGAACTTTGAGTGAACAACTTATTTTATTGGTTTTTTTCATAATATACCGGTTTACTGCAGCTGTTTGAGCCCTTCCGTCTACCATCCAAACAGCACCATCTTCAGGCACATTTAGAACCTATCCATACCTAGTGGTGACCTAGCCATTCCTCACATTGGGAATGCTCTTTTTCTGGTGCTGAAATTGAAGATCTTCTCCTCCTCCTGTTTTTTTTCCCCTGGACATTGCCTTTAAGTCTTGACGTTTGTCAAAATTATTCTATCACCTCAAGATGCGACATCAACCCACTCCCAATTTCACCCTTTTTGTCTGTATGATCGAATTTTTCCTCAGATGGACACTTTAGAAAGTTTAGATACTTTAGAGAGTTTCACCATTATACCTGTTTCATACTGTTTATTTCTATCATTTATTGTGATTTTTCCCAGTCTCCTCTGTAGAAAGATCGACTTTATTTTCATTGATATATTCAAACGGTGTATTTTAAATACCTGATTTTTTTGAAAGAGACAAAGAGATTTCCAGATCAATTCTACTTTGTTATCTACTTGACTTGAATGTGCATTTTTAACACAAGCAAAATCTAGTTAAGTAAAAAAAACACGAGTTATTAGACTCTAACTTTTGCCTTTGTTTCATATGCAAACAAAACAAGTCAGCTTGGTGAGTGTTAAAATCACAGGAAAATGCAATGAGAAATACCCAGTACATTTTTAATGTCATCATAACCACCTACTGTTATTTCCCCTAACGAAATGTCATTTGTATGGTTTGTTTATCCCTCGACTTATTTATGTTTTCTATAGACCAAAGGCAAAGAAACAGAAAGACCTACACAGCAGGTCTGTGTTCAGTCACTGTGCAGTTTTCTGGAGCTACTGGAAGATGAAGTGGAGACAGAAATAATCTCATCCCTTCAACCCTGTCGCCCGTCCGTGGTCTATGTGCAAGGTTGATTGCAAAGCTACCCTAAGTTCTTTCTGGCTATGTTTGGTCTCTAAGAAACACAATAACTGCTTCTGCCCTCTGTTTGCCAGTTAATAAATGAAGAGAAGATGCAGTTCCTCCTTCTTGCCCTCTCGTTGCAAAAGGAACAATAACGCTTAACTTTAAGGAGGGTGTCCACATCCAGCACTGCCTTCACGGGGTTTCCCCCGAATCCATAGGATCCCTCCAACTGTGGGTACTGTGTCTTGCAGCCCTGATGCGAATGCACACGTTCTCCTGCCTTTCTATGATTAGATAGACCAACAATGTGGTGACACTTGAGGTTTTCGCTAGTCTCTATTTGGGAAAGAAAAATTCCTCCGTAAAACTGCTGGATTTGCCAATTTTCAGTACACGCAATTTTACAGTGAGAAGATAATTGTGCCAAAGAGTTCTCATGATAATTATCGTTAACCTCTGCTCGGCGTCTGTAGGAAATGCTGCAGCGCGTTGCAGGTTTCAGCGTGTGTTACCAAATGAAAGAGAAAACAGATGCGTTGGGGGCCTGTGCGGGGTCCCGGCGTCCTGACCGGGGCCCCTCGGGGTGTGTTAGCGGCGGGGTGTGTGGGGGGGTGTGATACAAACTCGTGGGTGTTCAGACTTCGCATTTCTCTCTAGGAACAGAGGTCATTCCTCACCCCTGGTTGGCCTCCTCCTGTCCGCAGAACCGCCCCCGGGGACCAGAGCCGGGACGGGGGGGGGCGCCGCTTTTCCCCGGGGAAGCAGGAGGTGAGATGGGAAAGTCTCGGCCCCGGGGGAGCCCCATGCCGTGGGGGCGTCCGAGGCTGGGTAAACCATCCCCTGGAAGGCAGGGTACCGTCGTGTCTCGCCCCCTTGACCCCTGGAGGCAAGGCTGGGGGGAAAGGGCTGCGCAGAGGGATGAAGCTTGGCGTCAAAGCCGGGCAGCCAGGCTGCCCCTCGCCCTGGATAGGAACTAGGCTGTTCATAATAAAGGGGCTTTTCGATGTCTTACAGCCAATGACAAAAATCTTCTGCCCTACTTCTGGGCGAGAGGTCGCCTTTGTGGGTTAATTTAAGGAGATGGGTGAGGCTGCGGTACCGGGCGGGAGGGGAGGGGAAGGGTGGGAAAGCATCGAGGCACGCTAGAGGGGCCGGCCGGGGGTAGAGAGGCAACGCAGAGCCCCCCACGGCCCCACGACCGCAGGCGATGCTCAGCCCACCCCCAATGCTACCCAGGTCTGCCTCCGAGCCGTCGGTCCGGCCCGGTTCGTCCGGGGGGCGCAGGTTCCGCAGGTCCTGCAATCTCGTCTCCAGGCCCGGGGGCCGCTCCCGGCCACGTTCGGGGGCAGAGCAGGGGTCCCCACGGCTGCGCCCTAACGTGTCGTGTCCTTCCCCCCACGAACGGAGCTGCCGTCGCCTGGGAGCGCAGCGCAGATCCCGAAGACCCCCCCCCCAGTAGTCCCATAACATGCCCCGCAGCCCCTGCTGCTCCACCTCGTTCCTCCAATGACTCCAGGGGTCCGGGTGGCTGCACCCGGAGTCCCTTTCCACTGCTGATAATAAGTTAAGGCAGAAGGAAGGATTTGATTTTATTTTATTCTCTATTTTAGCTTTTTTTCTCTTTCTTTTTCTTTTTCCTCTTTTTTTTTTTTTTTTTACACCGTTTATTTTTATTTATGAGAGAAATCCATTTTTCAAGTTCATTTCCTTTTGTCAGACCTTCTCGGCCCTGGACCCCAGGTTTCACGGCCTCCCTTAGGAAGGAGCATTAGAGGGCTCACACCCCGCCCGACACTTCTGGGAAGCAGCTCCCGGGCCGTCCCATGGGCAAAGCGGGAGCAGTGCAGCCCTGCGCAGCGAGGGTCCTCAGCGGAGAGACGGGGAGGGCTGGGAGACAGGGGACTAAATTTCTGCCCACCCAAAGCAGCTTGTCTTCCCAGCTGGGAGGTGAATTCGTTCAGTTCCCTGTGCCCCATGGGCATCCGAGTACCCCCCCGCCGCACTCCCGTCCCGGGGACACCCGTCCCGGTGTTCCCACGTCCCAGCCGGGGTGCGGTACCCGAGCCGCAGGTCCGGGGTGAAGAGCAATCGAGTTCCGACGCGCCAGGGGTTATTTATTCGATCGCTTTCCCTAGCCCTTCAATAAAATGATGAAAATCTTTAAAGGCGAATGCAGATGTGGGGCAAGGGTATCCTTACAGAGCCCTCCCGAAGATGAACCTTCTAAACAATTTTACTTCAGGAATCTGTCTCTCCCCTTTGGCTTTGTCCCAAAGCAGAGATTTTTTTTTTGGGGGGGGGGTTTGCTCGCCTCTTTTTTTTTTTTTTTTAAGTTATTTTTAGAGGTGTTTCTGCCTTTTTTGGCTGTTTGGAAAATGGAAAAGTAAAAAGAAAACATTTCCACAATATTCAGTTTCATTCAAATAAAGATCTTATGATTTTTTCAATTTTTTCTTTTTTTTTTTTTTTTTTTTTGCTAACACTCCCTGGGACTGGAGCAAACAGAGACTAGACTTAAATTAATTCACAAAAAATAAGTGACTATACAAGATGAAAGATAAATACCCACCTACATAGGTATCACATAGGAAGCCCCTGCATCCTGGCATTCCCTAATCTTTTCCAGGTTTGACTTTAGAAAGACAAAGGTAATTTAAAATGAGTTTTGATGCTTCTCTGGTGTGCACATCTTCAGTCATTTCTTTATTCTAGAGCCTTGCTCAGATCCATCACACAGGAAACTCCTAGTTGCTTTTGTCATTGTTGTAAAAATCCATAGCAGAACAAGTATATTTGTCTGAGAAAAACAGAGAGGTACCCTGCTCCCTGTGAGCCGTGATACAGCGTCTGAGTACGGGCACAGAACTCCCCATGAAATGCCAATCACTGCTGACTTGCTGCACACACAGTTAGCAGCAGATTTTCTCCTCTCACTTCTGCACCTACACCTTCATTCATTTTCCCCATTAACAGGGCTCTGCAGAGCCCTTCTCCAGCCAAGCATATTTGCTACTACCCCGCGTTTTGTTTTTACCTGATTTACTCTGCTATCATTGTCTTTAACATCACTCCTCGAATTTTTGTTTTCTTCTTACCCAGAAAGTGATGGTGTCTGTTTCTGAACTGTGTTCTATCACATAATATTGTCACATTGAAAATATTTTTAAAAAGAGATAGGTTTAAAAACATATAAAGGATAACCAGAATACAACATATACCAGATCCTTCTGTTCTTGAAGGTGAGGCGTCTTTTTTCCTTTTTGAAGTCTTCTGAAGTCTGTCTGTAACATATTATTCTAGGCTGACAACAGGGATCTCAAAAGTCATATAAATATATTGCTGATAGAATTTCCTGCCTCATAGAAAACAAGTACCTAATTTCTGCAGCAAGAGTTGCTAACCTGACTCTTCTGTGACAAATCTAGAATATCATTATTGCCAAAGATTAACATTGTTCTTGCACAACTCTGTGAAATACAAACCAAAGGTCACTTTTCATGTAGGTTGTAACCTCTGTTTGTTTCCTGGTAATGTGATATGTTGTTAATGGACCTTAATATTGGGGAGATAAAATCTGTTTGTAGTCTGAACATCTCGGAGGTTTTGCATTTTGGAGCTTTTCCAGTTCTATAAGATATTTAAATCTCTGAAATCAATTTTAGTTGCATGGGAACTCATTAATATCACTGTAAAATCTTACCTATAAAGTTCTTCAGAGTGACGAAATGCTGACATTAACTTTGCAAATTTGTTCTTTATGATCATGTTTTGGGAAAGTCAGACCTACAAGAAACTGGTATTAAGAACACATGAAAAACTTAGAGAATACTGAACTCATTGCTCAGACTTTGGTATTCCAAAACACAAACCACATGTTTTCAGGGTCTAGGTTTGAACACCAAGCTGAGTTAATTCAGATCTGATCCTATATGTAATTATGGATAATTTACAGGACCAATTCCATGCCCCACTAGTAGAACTGCATGTTTGCGGTGTCTGCATCTTTTTGATGAGGAAAAG
The DNA here is from genome assembly GCF_003945725.1 of Corapipo altera. Lineage (NCBI taxonomy): Eukaryota > Metazoa > Chordata > Aves > Passeriformes > Pipridae > Corapipo > Corapipo altera. The sequence goes on along the minus strand of NW_020884886.1, from coordinate 1,237,409 downwards.
AAAAATTGAGCTTAAATGCAAAAACATTTGTATCACTCATCTGGATGAAAGTGTCTATATGATGTGTGTGGGAACATTATTTCTGGCCATGAAATAATTTATCTGTCTTCTGAGAGACTTTCTCCCTCTTTTGAGAGATTTGATATGGAGATGCTAAGCAAGGTTGGCCACACACTTGCTCTTGAACAGTCCAAGTGCTTCTCTCCTACCCTGGTCATATCACATCAGTCTTTACTTGCCTGGGGGCTGCTGAATAATCTAAATTCCCAATATAGAGAAAACAAGGTGTCTTGAGCTGTGGTGCGATCACACTCACTGAGTCACTGGGGATTAGCTGCCCCAGATTTTCAGATTTTTGTAGGTATTCCATGTTTTCTTCAGAACCACTGTTCACAGGAACCACATCCTTTTGCACTGCAACTCATTTCCAGAGCACTGGTTCCCTCCCTGCTCATCTTTCCAAGGTACGTGCCTCTCAGCTCCTAGCCTAATGGCATTTTGACATGCTGTTTGCAGAGTTAGAAAGCTTGGCTGCCCTCATAATGATCAACAGGAAAGAGTCTACAGGATAGCGGAAATCTGGAAAACATGAGGGGTGAAAGATGTGCCTTTGTTTAAACTGGAAAAAGAAAATAAAAGAGTAGAGGGAGAGGACAACAGTTTTCAATACGTAAAATGTTGCTACAAAACTGCTGATGATCACTTATGATGAGCAACTATGAAGAAAGAGAAATCATTTAATTTTGCAGCAAAGCAAATCAGGATAAACACTAGACACACAGTCTGTTTCTTAACATGGTATCCAAGAAAAGGGTTTGATAGAAATCCCAGGACTTGTGCTACAGGAATGCAGATTAGACGAAATATTTTTAAGAGTTTATCTAAAGCGATTTATTTAACTTTAATGCAAGGCATGGAATGGTGGGAAAGTGCCCCAGATGATTGGATGACTCCTTGATTTCTCTTTCAGTGCTTCATTGCTACAAAGCTATCATCCCCGCAGGCAAGGCAACTATTCAGCTGGCTGACAGCTGATGCAGGATGGAGATTAAATTCAGCTGAAGACTGACTGTAGTGGTAGAAATATGTGGATTCATCTGGAATTCAGGCTCTTAATTCACACCCAAAACGCTGGCAGAGCCACTGCTGGCTTCAGTAGCTCGGTACCAGGTCCTTAGCTGGCAGGCACTACCATATCCATTTTGCTATGTTTTGAAGAAGTATTGCAAGACTGGCCTCTTACCAAATCCATTCCTACTCTGTGAAACATGATGGCTATTTCAGCATGAGCTGTATGACAGTCAGAGATCAGGCTGTTAAGTTCATGTTAAGGCTATTAAGTGCACTACCCATGTTACTAAATGGAAACATTAAGCTTTTCATTCTACCCTTTGTGGTTTTATTTGAATAATTGTAATCCAGGTCTTGGATACTGAGGTTACTGACTGAGAAACAGCCTCAGTGGCGCAGAAAGGATGCAAAATTGAACAACAAATAGGAAGAAGACCTGCATTTTTATTCCAGTCATCAAGAGAACTACTTGGAGAAGAACTCAAAGAGGGAAGTGCAGTACCCTTTTTCTAAATTTTGGTCATGAAGGTCCCTTTCACAGCAAATGGGGGGCACCAGCTTCATTTTTTGACTACATTTATTTGTTCTGTTTTGCACTGGAATAGATGAGGAGTGCTCGTACAACTAATTATGGTACCTCTGATGGGGCATGACAATAAACAGGAGGCAGGTGGGAACTTCTTCTATTTCGTATTTGTCTACAGTGTAAGGATGAAACAAGGAGAGGAGGATGAAACAGTGGCAAGTTGAAGAAAAGGAATCAAACAAGCTTGAGGTCACTGTGGAAAATCACTACCAAATTAGCTTGTGGTGAGAGGAAAGCAGCTGAAGAGAACAAGGTGAGGGATGTAAGGATCTAAGAGAGGAAGTAGGCAGAGGCATGGTTCTGGCATGACTGTAATTGGCACAAGAAGATGGCAGGCTTTGCTCATAACAGCTTCCGGGCTTTCCTGCAAATGTTGCTCCTGGAGTCAAAGTCCATGTCTGTGTGTGGATGTTGGGCACTTCACAGCTAAGGCTTGGGGGTGGAGGGTGGAGAAGGAGGATGCTTAGTGGGGACAAGCACAGAGGAGACAAGGGCCAAAGTTAAGAAATGACTCAACTGTGAAGGGCAGGGAAGCTCTGAGGACAGAGAGAGCAGTGTCACAGGACCCTTGCTGCCCAGCTCAGCTCAGCTCTTGCCACGTCTTCTCACCCTTTCCATATACCACATTGGGCCAAGGAGCCTCACTGCCGTCTCCTGCTGCCTCCACCACTCACAAGAGGAGAAATGAAGCCATGTTTGGCTGTTGCTGATCTTCCTGGGAGTGGAGCAGGGCCAGTACTAGTTATTAAACCACCCTGTGAATACAGCATCCGGAGGAACCATCCCTGCCCTAGGGCATTTCCAAGAAGGTGCAGTTCAGATGTGTATTGCACTGGGCGTCCACCTCAAATAGGGCAGAACCTGAGCTAAAAGCTGCCTCTCTGCAGGGATTGACCCACAAGAGATCCTCTCCCAGCAGACCAGCAGACCTGCAGAGGAGGGAAGGTGGAGGCGGCTATGACAAGCCTCCTGCAAGCCCCTGCTGAAGCCGAGGTGCTTTTAATTTTAGTCTGGGAACTTTCCCCTCATTACCCTCCTGACAGGATGGGTGCAGACAGCATTAGGGATGCTGGGCTAGACACTGGCCCCAGAGGAATGTTCTCCTCCTCCCCCTCCTTCTTTTCCTCCTCCTCTGCGGCAGCACCTCAGTGCAGCGGGAGGCACAAACAGCACTTCCAGTCAAACACCTTCCCTTTCAGGATTTCCATTTCTCCAGCCAAAGGCAGCTTCAGGAGGGCACGGAGCCTCCACCCCACCCTCACCCCGGCTCCCCACAGCCATGCAAGCGAGTCTGGCTGGTGCCTTTTCCCAGGGCTAAAGGGGATTGTTGATTAAAGGGACCTTCTGACCAGCTTTCCCCTAAAAGGAGCTTACAAAGCCCGTTTGTTTAACCTTTTCACAGCAGCTTGACCCTGTCATGAAGAACAAATCACTCCCAACAATGTTGAAGTGTGGGACTGATGGAGTTGCTCCCAGCCTCTTCCTCCTCTACCATTGCAGATCCAGGGATGGGTCCAGCCCTGGCGAGGAACAAGAACCCTTTTCTGCCTTCCACCAGCCCCACAGCTTCGTGCAGCACCTGGGAGTGTTGGCCCCCATGAAAAGAGGGCCGAGTGTGGGTGGTTGTGTGGAGGACACAGATGTGACACACTGCCAGGGCAGCCTGCAATTCACCTTCCTGCTAACAATGAAGGTTCTCACCTCCAATTTTCTCTAAATGTTAGATGCATTTAAGGAGGTGTTCATTTTCTTCCCTGTTGCTAAATCCTTCAGCCAACTTTTAGTTTTCTATTGACTATTTTACAGCTTTTGTAAAAACTGCTGACTTCTCAGCAGTGAAACCAGAGGACAAATAGGCTCACTGGTTAAGTTTAGAAGTAAATGTTTAAATTTTGTTACATTCCTCATTTTATGGATAGAGAAGGAACTATACAGTTAGAAATAACCATTAAAAGCTTATTGAGACACTCAGACTTTGAACAATAGTTCTCTTTTCCTTTAATACAAAATATCAAAGCAAGAATGCATAAATTGGACAAAAGTTATTATATTCTAGTGTTTTCATGAAGTGATTTTCTACATGAACAGGAAAATGAATCTTAATTGCTTACCACAAAAATATCCTCAGGCGATGGTACTACAATTAAGAGTTTTTCTTTAAATAGCATGCAGGCAAATGCAGTACATATGGTACCATTAGCAACTTCAAAACAATATTTGGATATTCATTTAATTTAAAACAGTGTGTGCTAACACAAAACTTAGCAGTAATAATAAATGTAAACTTGGGTAAGAAAGTAAACAATGCCTATTCTGTTGAGTGTGTAAGCTATTAGTCAAAATCAACAGAACCAGATTTTGATAGCAAGTATAAGCACTACATATTATATAATAGCTATTTTTTAAATCTTGTTTTGCTTGGCTTTGTTTAAGAAAAATAATAAGAATAAAGAATTGTATTTTACTGTGCTCAGTAACTGCCCTTATGAGGAACTTTTCCTTTGTGAATACTGAAAAAATAGACATCAGCGGAACAAACTAAATGTGTGAAATGAGGAGTTGGACGACTACACATCTCTGCTACAACTGTGTGTGTAAATTCAAAGACCGTACTGGTATCCTTGTGTTTTTACCTAGTGATGTTCACAGCAGAACACAATGGAAACAACCCAGTGAGCTGAAGGTGGCATACTAAATTTAAATGCCCAACAGAATACTGTCTGTGTTAATAGCCAGGTGCTTAAATATAAAGCAGACTAGGTTATTTAATCTCTGTCTTAATTCTAACACTTTTAAAGTCTGTGGGATGCTACTGAAGTTAAGATCATTTGTGTGTTGAGGACAACACAACACAACCCTTAAAAGAAAAAATATTAGTTTTCCATCTCAGTCAATGGTGTCAGCCAGGAGAAAAAATAACAGTAGCAGCACTGACATTAGGGGAGTAAAATAAATAATCCACATCAAAACACTTCAAAAGAAACAAACGGGTGAGAGAATTTTACTGGTTTCGTTCTTATAGAGGGAGTTAATAATTTTCACTTCCCCTCTGTTCACAGCAGCCCCTGTGAGCCCTGGAAAACCTTACAGAAATTCTTGTTCCCTGTTGCCTCTCAGAACCTGGCTCTCAGTCCAGTTTCTGGGGCTTCCTCTGCCGTGTAGATGGGGAATGTCACTGAGGTGCCAGGGAGTGAGGTGGGTACATGGCTCAGTAAAAGGCTAATCCTCGACCCTTGTGAAAAATGAGTTGCTGGTGGGCAAGGAGCCTCAGCCATGAATCCTGCCATGGACCACTGTGTCCAAGACAGGTCTGGTTCAGGGAGTAAGAACAAGAAGTTAACAAGTCAAGATGCAAACAGGAAACATTTATTGGCAAAGAGAAAACATGCATCAAGCCACCCTACAGTCAAAAGGAAAGAGGTTTTGTGGAGCGCAGGGGAGGGCCATCAGGCTTGCTGGCACATACATCCTTCTTGCTGGAACTGTTCCACTTTGTATAAATAATTAAATCATCTTTGGAGCAAAGACTTGACCGTGCATCTCACGCATCCCAGGTGAGCACCCAAACAACTGGGCAATAGACTCAATCTCTTGCTTTTCTCTCCCTGGCCCAATGAATATTTAATCGCTTATACAAAGTGAGGCAATGGGAGGGAGTGAAAGCCAGGCACCTTGCAAAAGCTCTGTAGCTCCGTGGCCCATCTTTTTTCCCACCAGACTCTGAGTCCCATGGACAAAAGCCCTCAGTGTGTAGGAGAGGGGCTGTGTAGACTGGATGCTCCCCTCTTGCAGAGTCCTGAGATGGCTAGAGGCAGCTCCCATCTTCTCACCTTTTCCATCTCTAACAGGTAAAGACCTACATATTTTATTTTACAGCTGATGGTATCAATGGCCACCCTTGATATGTTTGCCTAATTACTAGAAATACTCACCTAGAAAGGAGAAGAACCAGGTAGAAGCTGCATCTCCCAGCAGACTACGCAGCTGCCAGGGCACACACTCCTGCTTCTGCTCAAATTGGTGAGAAAATCAAACAGATGAAGTTGGATGGGTGGGAAAGACCGTGTGCCCACTGATGGGAGCTTATGTCTTGGAAAGGTTTAGTCTCCCAAACGGCTACTGCTTTCACACCCAGTTCCTTATTTTATCCACTGACTGATGCACAGCACAATCCAACACATTCCAGTAGCAAAAAGCATAAGGAAGAGCTGCAGGGAATAAGAATGCAAAGAATAAGGTCATTCTGCCCAAGGCACAACTTTGTTTTTTTATAATTCCACAGGAAACTAGGCCACCCAGTAAGGTTTTTAAAGCTAATGCAGATTTTTAAATAAAGCAAAAGTGAGGGTTTTTTTAAAAAATGTGCTGAGCCAGAAAACATACTACTCAGGTAATTCTGTACTCTATCAAGGTCAAAGTGGAATAAGAAGTGCCCTCTAGGGAAAATCACTCCTGGTCTTACACGGTCCTGAATTATCTCAGCATACATTTTCTTAGAAATTTTTTTCTTATAACAGGTATAAGGAATTAAAGAACAACTGTTATTTGCAACTGCACCAGAAATTAAAAAATGCGATTTCATAGGAAAAAGTGAGGAAGATCTTTACCTATTTAACACAGATAATTGGTTATAAATCCTCCATTCTACCAGGATGTTGCTGCATTTTTCCCAACAGATTTTCTGTCAGTCTCTTCTCCCAGGAAACCAGCAGTAGGACAAGAGGGTACGATCTTAAGCTCTGCCAGGGGAAGTTTAGGTTGGATATTAGGAAGAAATTTTTTACGGTGAGAGTAATCAGACATTGGAGTGGGCTGTCCAGGGACGTGGTGGATTCACCGTCCCTGAAGATTTTTAAGATGAGACTGGATGTGGCACTTAGTGCATTGGTCTAGTAACCACGACGGTGTTGTATCAAGGGTTGGTCTTGATCTCGGAGGTCTTTTCCAACCCAGTTGATTCTATGACTCTTTTGAGAAATTTGATTATGTGTCATCACCTCAAAGCAATACAAGTCAAAACATTTTGTATTTAAAAAAATAAAAATAAATATATACACACATATATTTTTAGCTTTCCTACTAAAAATTATTGAAAACACCCAGATCTAAAGGTGATCATGAGGGATATTCATGCTATGTCTGGTCTTCATGTTTAGGTGTCTGGGTTGGAAATGAGTTTCCCTGTGGGTAGACAATGAGGTTTAAGACCCTCCAGGCAGTGGTTCTGCACAAGGGCTCCAGTCATCTTCTGGAGGTGCCTAATTCTACAGCGTGCAAGTTGCATCCCATTGACATAATGCCCCAGGTGAGCTGTGAGCATGTGGCTCTTACTTGCCAAATTTCCCAGTCATGGCCGTAGGCTGAAGACATGCTGCTGAGACACGTCCCACTCCCTGCTGCTCCATTCCCAATCTGAATACTAGAAATCTATCCCTGCTGTTTACACTGCTTGTTCAACTGTAAAATTAACTCCTACCTGCTGCAGAATGAAGATTGAGTCTGAGGAATCAATGGGAAAAACCTATTAAAGCAGGAATATCACCTCTATGGTCAGCAGTGCTGGCAGGTGAAGGAGGAACTGCAGGCACAGGTAGTTTTTCTGACTTCAGGAAGGGGCAATTTGTTAAGCACAGACTTGCATTGCTTGCAATGAACTAATTTATCACTTGATTTTACCGTTCCAGGCCAAACTTGCTGAGCCATGTTTTTTCCATTATTTTTCTGCAGAGAGACTCAGTCCTGTCTACCAGAGCTTGTCGGCAGAGACGATAGCAGGAAAGCGATGAGTCAAGAGGAATCAGATCAAGAGGGTCATTTCACAGACACATCAAAATGTCTGGGAGCATTTTCTGATCCTTTCCCTCTACTAGCTGCAGATTGAATTATCTTTGCTGAGTACGTTTAAACTAACCTTGGAGAAGGGCTGTGAAAGGGCCTGGAAACACAAATGGTTGGGAGATATACAGATAAAGTATCACTTCAGCCACAGCCTCTTGTCACGGCACCTACAGTACCACGTCATGGGTGTACTCACCATCGTGAGACCTACCTGGCTGGCCAAGGACTCAGGCTTTCTCTGTCATCCCTGATTCATATTGCACGGGATTCCTCAGCCATGCTCAGGACATGGATCTGGCAGACTGTAGCTGCGAAAACCATGTTTATTTTACGTCTTCACCTATGCTGTATGCATACCAAATTAGGAAGTAGGCTTTTTGAATTCATCAAGTTTCAGTCACTCTCCAATCTTATCTTCTGTTTCTGCAGTCCTAGTTGATGTCTGCAAGCTAAGGGTTCCCTGCTAAGGATTCCTTATCCTCCTGTCACAGTGATCTGTTGCTTGTGAGGAATTCCCAGGGCAAACCTTCCTAATGATAATGTTAAGCTAAGGACAAGGGTTAGATTTAACTTAGTTTCAGGTGTGTTGCTTTGACTTTAAAAGGCATTTTATGCTGTTGCTGGTGACACAATTTCAGTTTGATCAGGTCTGTGGGTAATGCAACTTTATTCTCCTAGTGCTCCAAAGTACACTTCAAAAGTAGTCATTGTGATGGGTTGTCACAGACAACATTACTTCCAAAATGTTATGTATCACAAGTAGAATAAAGAGAGCATAACTCTCTTGAAAATTCAACAGTCAAATCATGTTTGTACTTAGAGAGAGCTGAACTTCACAGGTGAAGATGGATGTTCACCCTGATGGTTAGTGGCAAGAGGTTGGCACATCCAGAGCATGAAGGATATGTTGCACTCATGTTTCTCAATGCTTTCCAAGGCAGTGTGACAGGGAAGCTTGAGATCTGCAGGGGTGTTGAGCACCAAGTAGCCCAGCAGAGCTGGTCAGGAGACTGTGAGGCAGACACAGCCAGAGAACCGTGATAATATAATTTTTTTCCTTATTCACTCATTTATATTTCTCTCTCCTCTAGATCTCTGCCCTATCAAGCTTTGGCTTTTTTCTTTATCTTCACTTTCTCCTAAAGTCCTGTATACAGATTTCCCCAATGACAGTCCCTAAATCTCTCTCCTTATGCTTCCTCTTCCCAGGGATGATACAAAATCATGTCAACAGATGGTGGTTTGTGTGTTTTCATGTGTTTTCCACAAATGCACAAATTGATTCAAAGAGATATGTTGGGCACCCTTTGCTCTTCCCTCCTACCAGGGAAACACAGGCTGAAAGCAGAGCTCCTGAGGAGCTCGTAGTCCTGCTGTTCTCCATAAAATCACACATAGCAAACGCTTCCATAACTCACTGGATTGGGGCCATATGCCTGGTGTTATGAAATATATGGAGAAAATACGTGCTTCTCAGTAATGTGAGGAAAAGCCACTCAGCAGTTCCCATATTTTATGTATCTATATATTACTTTGAGCAATGCAGATGTATGTCTTTGTTCAGAAAAGTCATCTTTATTTCAGTGGTTGCTGCCAGGAGAGTATAGGACTGGGGAAAAGCTACCCATGTAGATGTGGCTGGAAAAAAATTGTGGTGCTACTCTGGCACATAAGAACAGGATATTGGTGTGTGAATGGGTAGTATCATCTCTGGGTGTGGAAACACTAATAACTCAGTTAGGGCTTTCCTTTTGCTGTCTTTCAGTTGAAGAGAAGAGAAAGACTAAAATTCTCTCTGGCTGAGAGGTCGATACCACATATCTGCTAAGATAATCTGAACAGTTTTGTTCTTACACAGCTCTTTCGATCAGGAAAATTCAATGCAATTTGTGAAGCTTTTTTTTTTTTTTTTTTTTTGCCGCTGTCAGGGACAAAAAACCAGCTGAGTCAGCACTGGGGGCTTTGCCTGAAAGGCGATTCACACAGTGAGCACATTTGGGCTGGTTAAGCCCCAGCTCTGACGCGCCCTCTGTGTGCAAAAAATAACACTTCAAGTGAGCTGAGTTCTAGAAAATGAAAACTAATTGCTGGGGTTGGAAGAATTCAGCCAATCTCAAGCCATTAGGATCACAGCCGAGCAGGGAATGTCATGGAGCCAATTGGAGCAAAGCTGTCAGGGCTTTACCATGCTTAAGACCTAACCTTAGGTTGCTCTGAGATCACACGACCAAGGCTTGAATATTCACAGGCGAATATTCTACCCGTGCCCCAGCAGTGTCTTCCCTCCATGGATGCAGCAATGAGTGCAAGGAATACAGATTCCACAATACTTCTCATCGCCAGCAGGATAAGGACAGACAGGCCTGGTGGTTTAATTTGCCTTTTTTTTTTTTTTTCTTTTACTAGAGGAATAAAAACAACAAAAAGACAACCTAGTCTGTCGTGAGATTTCTGACTGATTGTGGAGTAATTCGGACAGAATGGAATAGAGCCTGCTCAGTGGTTCATGAACAGCACTTATCCGTACTCCATTATTTTCCCTTTAGTTTGCTTTACAAATTAGAAAAGGGCACCAGTGTCAAATTCTTGATGCAAGCCTCTGTGTGAAATGATAAGCTAAATCCTAAATTGAGGTCAAAGCTGTTCATGTGGTTCCTGCTGCTAATAAAAACGCTTTTCTTTGTTCCTGCCTGCTAAGAATGCCTGCCCCATTTATAAACAAGATCTTATCCCAAAAAAGACACCTCTATACAGATGTTAGGGAAAAGTTCCATGCTTAAACAATAATCTCTCTTTAAAAATATATAATGTTTTGTCCAGAAAAAAGGTAGCATGGTTTCATTGAGAGTAATGCATTTATTCTAGCTTAAATTCTGATTTTGTCTGCATGCAACATCTTAGAGTATTTTCCTGAGTGGTTCCCAATGTGAACAAATATTTGGCAGCATCACACAATTATGTTCCAGTGATTTGTCATTGCTGAAACTTCCCTTTAATTTCAGTTCAGAGAGGAGCTGAGGAGTTTCCCCCCACCATCTCCTTTTTTGACACTCTTTTCTGAGTCCAAAATGAAAAAAGAAGAAAGCAACCCTGTAGTGATTTGGAACCAGCTCTTGCTACCTGGAGAGCTCTGGCTGACATGATATAAAAGCTGACATCATTACAGCCTGCTTAGGGGTGATGCAGCACCTAGGAGAGTGATGTCTTACCTGGGCATGAGTTTTCATGTCCCCAAAGCTGAGTGGAAATGACTCAGAAGAGATTTAGTGTCCCTCCCTGAGTAACAACAGCATCTGCCAGAGGGATGAGGTTTGTTTGATCCAGTTACAATTTTATCCTGTAAATCATTACCATAAAGTCACTTGGTTTTAACATCTCCATACATCGTTCAAAGCCCTGACGTCTGAACCTGTTTTTTTCGGTGAGCTATCAACTTTGCTGTGTGCAGCTGTGTAGTATTCAGTGTCAGGAGACAGGGGATCCTCACTATCATCAAACTTGGACACCAGTAGCCACTGTGGCTCTGTCTTGCTTGGTTTCATCCCCTCTTCTGTCACTGTAAATGGTCTGGAAATTGGTTACTGCAATCAAATTAACTCTCAAATACTGCAGAAGATGAATCTTCAGACTTACTTTTTCTTCCCTTTCCTGGGGGAAAGGAAATCAACTTACCTGGAAATGTAAGAAATGGTATGGTGGTCTTAAACAGCTTAAAGCAGTCACAGGAGCCTGATAATTTGGAGGCTTCAGTATCCATCCCTTTTCTTTTTTTTTTCTTATCTCTGTGCTAAGCCCTTGGTAACTACAGTGAGATGAATTAAAAGTGTCAGTTTGAAATGGTTGGAAACGGGTATAAATTGGAACTGTCTTTGCTGAGAAGCAGCATGAGATGGGATCGAGGCTAGCGGCAAGGGAGGTTTGGGAAGGGCATCGCGTTGTGCAGCACATCAGCTCTGAATTTGCATGTGCACACTTTACTACCAGGAAAGCAGAAGCATAAACAGAGATGTGAAATCAAATCAGAGAAGACTGCTTCCTATTGTTCTACTTCTATAAAACAATTTTCTGATTAGATTTACAGGCACAATAATCAGAAAAGGTAAAATGTATATGTATTTATAATGAATTATGCAAACGTGACAATACGAGGCAGTGTTGTCCTGCGCTGCTCAGTGAAGATAATCCTCATCAGTCTTACTTTGAAAAAGCCTAAACACTTGCTCAAATACACAAACAGGGAGAGGCAGAGTAAGGATAAATTAGAAAGATGTCTGTGTGTCTGCCCTAGGAACAACCAAAGGGCTTGAAAGACAAGAAAACAAGTGAGATAAGGTCTACCTAGGGAAAAAGAAAAAACCCAAACAAAAGAGAGATAGAAGCATCACAGAAACAAGGACTGAAGTCCTTGGCCCTTCTCCCTGAGGGTACACAATGTGCTCTAAAGGCAATGTGTTCAAAAGGCAATATACTCCAAAGAAAGTCACTGACTTTACCCAAACTAGGCTCGTGAAACATTTCCCTGGTAAAATAATCTAACAGCTCAACATTTCTGCATGATCTGCCCAAAGAAAGCTATAGCTTGTCCCCAGCTCTGACATGTCAGGAGTTCACAGGGCTAGAGGTGACAGGCATCTCAAAAATGTCTGTTTTACCCCACTTTTCTTCAAGGAAGTCCTTGATTAATTTTCTGGAGAGAATTTTTCACAGCTTTTGCAAGTATTGCTGTCAAAACCAGCCATGAAGCGGTATTGTTGAGTAAACAACCCATTTTCTCTCCTGTTGTACACTGCCCCTCTGCAGAGCTTCCCTTCTGAGAAAGGACAGGGAGCTGGGGAGAGCAGCGGTGGAAGAAAAACCTGGCAGAACCCACACAGCCAGTCCGCCCCCAGCAGCTTGAGTTTCTTCACAAGTAAAACTCCTGTTGCCTCCAGAGACTGCAGATGCCCTGCAGCAGTGCTGCCTACTGTGCTGAAATCTCTGCGGGGACACAGGGCTTGTGGAGGAGGAGAGCCAGCCATGCTTTTAGCCACGTCTTCTGGGAACAGCCCTTCTGATGGGGGGTTGGAACTAAATCATCTTTAAGGTCTCCTTCACAACCCATTGTGTGATTCTATGATGTCCTGCCCTCCCTGCTCTGCTGAGACTTGGGTTGGAGGTAATTGGTTACAAAGACCTGGTTTAATGGTTTTTAATACTAGTTAAGTGAGTGGGTTGAGATGCTAGTGTCGAAATGTCTTGAGAAGGAAAAGAATTCTGGATTTCCTGTTATTTGTCTTGCTTCACAGAATCCCATTTTTAGTGAACAGATGGAATATTTTTGGTTTGTTGAACATTTTGTCATCACTATTCAGCACCAGTTAACCTGCCAAATGCTCTTTAAAAATACACAGTTATTGCAGGCTCTGGTCCTCTGTTTTACAACAGCAACTTTGCTCCTAGGTTTCCATGAATAAAAAGAACTATTTATTTTTCTTTTTTTCCCCCCCGCCTTAAGATCCAAAAACTACTCCTATTGATCTAAGTGGCAAAAACTCATTTAAAGTAGGATAGATATTATTCTTCCAGAGTAGGAAAACTCTTGGATGAAAGCAGTAGAGACTGGAATTCCTGTACAGCGAAATCTGCCCTGTTTGCCAACAGTGACCAACAGCCAAGGATAACTGTGATTTATTTTTTTTCCAGTTGAGGTGGTAGTTTCTATTAGATTTTAAATGCAGAATACAAGGAGGTTTAGGTCAGAGACTTTGTCCATACCTCTCAAACACACTTGTTTGCCTTCTGTCCTGCTGGACAGATTAGCTTGTGCTTGGCTGAAGAATTGTTTCTATGGGGCAGGCTTGCCTCCTGTAGAAAAGCAAGTTGTCTTCAGAGAGGACATAAAAGATGGACCTCACATGGTTGCCTTCGGTAGGATATTCCCCTGCTGAATCACCATGATGGTGAAAACCTGTTTTCTTTGCAGTTTGAGTTTTTCTGGCCTAATTTTCAGTTGCCAGACATTTTTATTTGTGTGTGTAAGTTATTCTTTTCATGTTCTTTTTCTCTTCCTCTGTTTTCTACTGCCTTCTACTTTTCAGAAATCTTTAAACTGTAAAATCCACCTCTGAACATAGAATCTTTTTGTGTTGATTTCAACACTGTACATACAGATATAAAACACACACCGATTTTTATTCACTGCTCCTTGGTGAAAAGGGATGATAAGTACCTCGTGTATCTGGGTAGCACTTATATTGTAGTATTACCATCATTGCTTTTTAGAAAATCTAACCGTGGTTTGCTGCCAGCCTCTAGTTCATCTCTCAGACTGAAATGACAGCAACAGAAAAGACTGTGTTATATTTTTTACTCCATTGTGACCCATTCAGTGTTTGTCCATGTGTTTTCTTACCTCTATCTCTGTACTGAATTTGCCTGAATTTGAGACTGTGAAGCCAGCAGAGAGTTGCAGAGCAGCTGTCAGTTTGTTTTTCATCTGCCATCTCTGATATCCCTGAAAAAGAAAAGAACATGAGCATGGCTATAAAACAAAGCAAAGAAAAACAATATTTTCATGAATTATGTGCATGTTTCCACTGGAGAAGTTTTGGTCTAGTTAACAGCAGAGGAAGTTGGTGAAAATTTTATTTCTACCATTGTCTTGTGTGGGGTCAGAAATACTTGCAATTCTACAGCACTTTACAAGCAGAATTTCCAGACAATATGACCCACTCCTTTTTCCTGATTTCCAGTTAGAAAAGACTCTTATGGTTCTTTGGCTGTAAATGAAAGAAAAGCCTCAAGAGGTACACTGGAGTGTTTGTGACTGGGATTTTATACTGCTTTGTTAGGATTACAAGGGGAAGCTAGCTGAGGAAGGAATCTTATATATACTCTTTCCTGCCACTGTGATAGTGCATCATGTCTTACTTCAGATATTATGAGTCCTAGAGAAGACTTCTCTATGCTTCAGGGAGGACAAAAAGAAGAATTTACTTTAAGGGATTTTGATACAAAGACAATAATTTACAGAAAAAAAAAATCATAGAAGACCAGATTAGAAGCGACCTCCAGGATCATCTGGCAAAACATCAGAACTTTTAAACTTGTTCTGGTAAATTCCTTTAATTTATTTTTTTTTCACATTTTCAATTATTAGGATCCAAGGCAAACACTCCTACAAAAACTCCCATACACTGCTCCCCCTCAAAAAAAATGACAGTACAATTTAAGTAATCTATATCTGATTTGTGAATTCTGATGCAGTGAATTTCTGAATCTGCTTTATTGCAAGTACATATAGCATTGCTGTATAACTGAGATCCAGCATATACTGGTAGACCTGTGCTGTGTATGTCTGTGACCAGGAACCACAGAAGATTGTTAACCACTCACGTAGGAAGCAGCGTTTAGGGATCGTGATGTTCCTCACTAGGAAAAGGCAAGTTTGTCAGTAGGGATTGGAATTTTGAGGTTAGAAACACCAAAGAAAAAAAATATCACTAAATGCCAAGAGAAAGGACACACAGGGAAAGAAAATCTCAGGAAAGAAAATGGAAACAGAGGATCTACTTTTGTGGAAGAGTCTATTTGTGACCATTGGACCAGCCAAGGTGAATGTAAAACCACTTAGGACTGTTTAAACTCCAGAATTAGGAAAAAAATAATCGAGGGCAGTGTTAACATAACCCCAAAAACTAACATAACATTGTTAGAAAACAGAAGAAGATAAATGCTCTCTTCTCTTTTGTTTCTGAGCATTATATAAATCTGTCCAGATTTATGGACTGACACATTTAAAACTCTGTAAATGCAGGTGTGTGCCTCAACTAGCACACAAAAGACAAGTACAACAAGCCTTGAAATGGTCTAAAATTGAGGAGCTTTGTAAAAGAGTAATAGAGAGAAAGCCCACGTCCAAGGAAAAACAGTAAAGTGATAGCAGGAGTATAGTAAAAATTTACTCAGGGAGTTTAAGATGGGTGGACTTTGGTGTATGTAAGCCCAACACATCAGCACACTCACTGTGTGCCTGCAAACCCAACTACCCTTGGGTGTTTTATCCTTGTGAGTAAGGCATTGAAAATCTGCAGTATCAGATTTTTTCCAATGCACTTAGTGTCTTTCATCAAGTTTTTGAAGTTTTTTAGAAATACTGACTGCCCAGAGAATAAATAAAAAACTTTCTGAGCATTTTGGGGTATTTATTCAAGTGTTTGATTTGGAGCTGGAGTCTTCTATCTATTGCGATTCAGCACAGAAAGTACCAAATTATTTTATATGAAGTGATCTGGTCAATAAATTTTAAAGCCAGAAGGGACATTACTGTAAGCCTATCTAGTGCAGAGCACAGACACAAAGAATTAATCCAGTAATTCAGAATTCAAGTTGTTCTGAACACATCTTAGTGAGTCTTCTGTCCCACGAATCAAGAACTTGAATTTTTAGCATGTCTTAATCTGATTAATGCCCAGTCGAATGCTAACCAAGTTACTTAATGAAATATTTAATCAGTCAAAAACATGAATTTAACAAAATAGTGTTTTTTTAATGCAGGAGAATTTCCAGTGTTCTATGCATAGAATAGAAAAATGTTTGTGTTTTTCGCATGAGTGAATTTTGATTTTCATATTTGAGTTAATATTAGCTTTTTATTTTAAAATAGTAAAGGTAAATAATGATATTAGTCTAAATTACTAAAAAAAATGTTTTGTTCGACCTAGACTGGCTCGGGAAGATTTCTGTTAGAAAAAATAAATTTATGTATTCTGCTTTAGGTCAAAACTGTTTTTCAGAGGCTTTACAATTCTCAGGAGAAGGAATCCTACCAATCCAGTTAGATGAAATTTGTGTTTTTAAATTCATATTTATGCCTCTGAAATTCTCTTTAAAATAAGCACTTGTGCAGTATTTATAGTATAAAAGCACCATGTGGTTTGCATGTTTTATATTATCACCATTGCTATAACATTGATTGCAGCTGCATTAATGGAATATTTTCTGAGCCCAAATTTAATCTTTTTTTTACCACTGTAAATACATCAACAAGAGATAAGAATTAATGAATCAGTATGCTCATAGACAACACTGATCATGAGAGACACTATTCTTGGCTTCAGACAAAAAGAATTAATATGTGTTTTGTTATGAAGATCATATTCCGCGGGCAGATGAATGCCTCGCTCAAAGTTCAGTCTGGTGATGTGAGACAATAGTCCCAAGGACCAAAGGGATTTTACTGCTTCTTTTGTAGAGCCATGAAGCAGAGGCTTCCTGAAAACAAGAAGCAAATCAGTAGAGAATGTTGGTACATTGTGATGCTGTTACTAACCATTGCTTAGGAAAAAACTTTCAGAAACACCACATATTCCAGCTGCAACCCAGAGGAGAAAAAAAGCCACAAGCCTGCTTGAATTCCTACTTTGACTCACAGTCACAGAAGTTCAGAAAACTAAGGTGAATTATGGTTATTTCTAAATTATTTTAATATAGTAATTTATTTTTGTAATCATTAAGGTAAACTACTAGGCAGAATATGCAATGAGAAATTAACTATATTATCTTTTACTGAATTACAGTTACAAGTGTCTTTCACCTGCATTGCTTTAGGTGTGTTAACTAGTGTATCTGGGTAGTAGTTATTGTATAAGTAAATTATCTCAATGTACAATAAGGTACTTAAAAACATCCTACAATAACTATTTAACTGGCACTTCTAAGCTATTGTTTTCTTGGAGCAGGAGGAACGATAAAACGGTACAAATTTCACTGTGACAAATAAGGCAGTGTGAGATGGGATTTTTACAGGAAGTACAAATCAAAAAGGAAGCAAAAAATCACATAACATTTATGTGGCTTTTATGTTAATATTGTCCTCTTTGGTCCAGTTTGACAGACTGCTGCTGTCCTCATAAATCAATATTAACTCCCATTTGTGAGCAGGAAGAAGAAAACTCTGTCTGAGACCTTATGTTGCTACTGAAATCAGATTTCTGTTTCTTGTAAGACAAGTAACCAAGTAACAAGATGGAAGAAGGTGAATAAAATTTCAGCTTCTGCCTCTCATTGCATCTTTTCCTCATCAGCCACTGCTGGAGAAATAAGTCCAACCTAATAACCTGACCAGGCAGTCCAAACCTGCCACATGTGGGCTAGTTTTAGCTTGTGTAGCTGGTCTTCACTAGCAGTGCCACTGATGGACACGTTGACTGAACAAGAAAATTATAAGGTAACAAGACAAAAAACCCCCAACCCCAAACCCCCAAAACATGTGATACTCTGGATTAAAAAAAAAAAAAAAGAAAAAATGAAGACAGATGAAAAGATCATGGCTGTTATCAGGGGGCAGCCACAGCCAGGGAGGGAAGGAAGTCTCTTCTTTCAACTTCCCTCTGTGTGACATTGGTGACTTCAGAGCGTGGGGGGGATCAGGGAAAATTGGCAGCCAGAAAGCAGAGGGGGAACAACAGGTGTAATGTGAAGGTCTAATTCTACTTCTCACCCATTGTTTTACTTAATCATATGCTTAAAGCTAAGGGATTAAATGAATCTTAGAATGGTTTGAGCTGGAAAGGACCTTAAAGATGATCTTGTTCCAATGCCCAGCCATGGGAAAGGACATCTTCCACTAGACCAGATTGCTCAGAACCCTATCCAACCTGACCTTAAATCAGGCCTGGAAGTTGTGTCTGAAAGCAAATGGTATTTAGCTCTATGGTAAGTTATCCATGCAGTTTTCTCTATCTCTTCGTAAAACTTTTGGAAGTCTAAAGTCACCCAAATGATGGAAGAGCACCATTCCCTTTGACTTTCTGAAGTTATGCAAGGGCATCTGCCAGTACCCATGACAATCATGAAAGTAACTTTTCAGCAGTGGACATGGGCTCTGTTGCCCTACAGTCTTTTTCCCAGAGAAAGATGCTTTAAGCCCACTCTTCTACTCTTCTCCTGCTAAGTCTGTGTCTGTAACACTGCATGGTTTTCAAACCATGGTCCTAAAGTCATAGCTGTCAACAACATTCGAAAGGAGGCAAACCCAATCAAACATGGCTAAATTAGCACAGTGTGGTTACTAGCAATAACACAGTCTTTTTGATTCCTTTGAGACAATACCTGGTGAAGGGCTGGCAGGCAGGGAAGATCTACAGAACAGCTAATTCTTGTTCTGTTTTTCACCTCCCTGTTTCAGGGACGGAACATTTTCTCCTGCCATAGGTTGTCTAAGGGCAGCATGCCGTCCCCAGGCGTCCCTAACTCTCCAGGGCCAACTAGAAACACCAGCCTGTGAACAGCCAACAGCACAAGGGGTTTTGTTCCATTCTCCATGCGACCCCAGAGCCAGCCCAAAGAGCCAAGGTCCTGTACATGGCCACTGTAATGGTAACAAAGCTTCCTGGTGCCAACACCAAGAGCCTTTTGGTCTGCTGGGGAGACCTTTCTTGGGGTGAAATGGAGGGAGTTCTGCTCCCATGCCCATTACTGAATTCTCCACAGAAACTGCAGGCAAGGATGCCAATTAACGCTAATTGGGATTTTTTTTTTTATATGTGGACACGTGTCCATTAGGAACTTGATTGATAGATTGAGACAAGTGACTCATTTTGCTGTTGCCATAAAGTAACCATTGTATCATTTGGGGTTCTTTAAAAGGAAAGTAATGCAAGCCTCACCTGCTCCCATTAAAGCCAAAGAGTTTTGCCACCAACTGAGGAGAGAATTTTACCTTTGGATTCTGAACACTTGACCTAGGGGTAAGTATTGCATTATCTGGCAGAGCTTTTATCCAGGAAGAGCACCTTGCTGGAAAAATACTATAGTCAGAGATACTGTTACTGATCTTAGCAACACCTCATGCTTTCTTTGTACGTGCTTTTCAAGTTTGGGTTTTTTTCCTGATGCACAGTTTAAGAAGACCCAATTTGAGCTTTATGTCAGCACTGAAGCTGGCTTCCAATTTCTTTTAAATTTTTCTTAAACACTTCCCAAACACCTATCATTGATTCCTAGTGAGCTGAAGACTGAAGGAGTATATAAGCTCCTCTGGTGGGAAACCACTTAGTTTGGTCACAGGAGGAAGCTGACAGCTCCTTTATGGGCTTGTCAGAAATCAACTGCATCTTAAAGAGGACACCAGCCCCTGGGTCTCCTGCCCAGCACGAGGCAGTGAAGGAACAAAGGTGAGGGACCCCAAACACAATTTTCAGCTGCTCACCCGGAGAAGTAGGTATCCTGCCTAAGGCGTCATTCTTACACAACTCTCTCGGCAGGGAAACTGGTTTAGAAAAATGTTGCTCATTTGGCTTTTCCTTCCCTGACCCATGGTCCTAGTGTGTGGATCATATGTAAAGGCAAGATCAGAGATGACAGATCAGTTTTGCTCTCAGATATAGTCAGGTAGATGAATAAATTCAGCTCAGTGAGTTTTTCATTTAGGAGCAACAGCTGGAAAATTCCTTTTAGCACTGCCTTGACATAAATCAGTTGATAAACAGGAGAGTTTTCTTTCAGGGCAATCAGCTGCACTAGTGGCCCTGAGCAAGCCCCAGCTCTTCCCAGTGTGGAGCATTGAGTCTAGTCTGCTTGGGAGAGCTGTGGGGACAAATCTGGCCCTTGAGTTTCCCTGTGCATTTTAGTCAGCAGAATGAGGCAAAGCTTTGTGAAAAAGCAAAGCCTCTTGCTTTTATAGTTCTCTTTTGTCAATCTCTTGACTGAAGCATAATATTATGCACAGAAATCTAAGAAGTATTATTTGATTCTTGCTTAATACCATGCCATGAAGAAAGGGTGAAATCTCTTAAGAAAAGCAACAGAGATTGGTGGACAGAGGACAAAGCCAAGAGTGCTGACAACAGCATCCACTGGGACTGTGAAAGATCCCAGAATCCAATGCTAGTTTTTCCTTCCTGCCTTGGTATCTCTCTTCAACAGAAAGGTTACTAGTAGAAAACAAACTATTTGCTAACTTCCCATAGGCATGGGGACAACAGTGCCAGCTGCCAGAGGAAAGAGGGGCTTGTTGCTAGGTGATAACTGGGGAAGGTGAGATGATCCTCAGCTTAGCCTAAATTTCAGAGAAATGCTGAGTTGGTCCAGGACAGATGCATCATTGCCAATGTTTCACACTCACAAGTAAAACCCTGCTATGTCTGGTGTGTGTTCAGTAACAGACTGGAAGTAGCTGTATGTATACCAGATTATATGGGGTTTTTTTTAATCATTAAGGGGGGTAAGCAAAAAGTACATTGTGTTTCTGTGTCACACACAGGACAGGCAGCTGCAGCGAGAGCAGGGCTCTGTTGGATACCCATGAGGATGAGCACCTCACAAGGAGAGCAGCCTGTTACACACAGTGATCCATTGTATTTCAGTATCTGGAGGGACTCAAGACAAATTAAGCCAAAGGTGTGAATCTCACTGAACCGAGCAAGACCCTTTGGCACTCAGGCTGCCAACAGCTCACAGACTTCTGTGAAGGAAATGTCTTCTGTGGTTCTCACCATGCCCAGGGTAGATCTTGCCAGCCCCAGGATGAAGTCAAGCAGCATCCCTTTTCAGAGACAGAATACCCCCAACCATCAGTATGTTTATCTCACCCATGACATTGCTCATGTGTGTGCTTCTCCCAGGTGGTGAGCAGCTGTGGCATGTGCTGTGTCTGCACCTAAAGCAACCACCTTCCTGGAGGTACTGCCACGCACATGCTCGAAAGCTAGCCTGGGACATAAGAGCCCCTTACTTCTGTAAGCCAGACTTGAGCCCAGGGGTGGCAGACACCCTCTGGGAGCCACAAACCCTGATTTTTACTCTGGTGTAAGAATTACTTGTTTTTCCCTCTTCTCTACCTGTAAAGTATTTATGTCAACATGCCAAGGAAAATCTTCAGACAACCCTCTGCAAACCACAGGGCAACCAAGTCAGTCATTAGGAGACAGAGTGTCTTCAGGTGATGGACATATTTGATGTAAAGGTTCGAGTGAGACACAAGGGCTGCTGCAGACTGCTGGGTTGTGGTGTTATAGATTGTGGATTTCTGTGAAGTTTCTGTAATATTGCATCATTTTAATGACCTTATTGATAAGCTGAAGTGGCTCCCATTGCATCACACAGTGTAGCTGAAACATCAGCTGAAATACCAGCGGATTGAAGGGCTACCAAGGTTTCAGATTTTGGTGAGAATTCTGAAATTATTTAAATTGTAAACTATTGAGGGAATAAACTGTCTTTTTATTCTGTGTTTGGAGAGATGTTAAAGTATTTTGAAAAATACCAAATAAAAAAACATCAGAGTATCTTTCAATGAAAACTATTGCATTAGTTCTGTTTGCTTCATCCCACTGAACAAGACTATTAGCTAGAAAAGTATAAAGTACCCCCATTAAAAGGCATTTGCAACACATTTCAATCTTTCCAACATAACATATCGATGGATATTTTCTCCCTTCACTAAAAAAATTCACAAGAAGATTCCCCAAATAATTGTATGTATATTCTGATACTAACAAATTATTTCAAAGAAAAAAAACAACCACATTTTAATAATTGTATAAATTAAGCTACAGACTGAGAATTTCTTTTTAGCCTTTGGATAGAAATAATTCTCCAAAAAATGTCATACTCACGTAAAATATTCCGAAATGAAAGTGCAAACTTGCATAATCTTTCACGCAGTTTAAGCACAAGTTTATCAGATCTTTCACTGACGTGTCATTAATTTGATGAAGCACTGGTAATGACACTGAGGTTGTGACTCAAAGACTCAACAGCATTCAGTTTCTGAACATTGAAAAGTGATCTAAGACAATAGAGGATGAAAAACAACACTAACAGCACAGAAAGAAAACAAAATAATTCTGAGGTTTTAGATGGCATGGAGGCTATTTACCTGCTAGCTATAAATTCAAAACCAGCCTCATCATCAAGTACTTTGAGTGATTCCAGTGGGACTCTTTGTGTGCATAAAGATACCATGATGTAGGATTGTGCAAAGCTGAGGATTTACACAGAAAAACAGTAGCTCAGATGGAGAGGGTTGCTCTCTAGAAACACAGCAAGACATTAAATATTAGATAGAACTAACAAAGCCAAAGAAAGTCTTTAAGTACAGGAACAAAAGCCACACTACCTGTCTCTCTTACTCAGTGTCTCTAGAAAGAAATATTTAAACTAGTAGATCAATTCTTACCAAACTGACCTGCCTTGGACTCTTCCCATATGATCCCTAGTGCTGACACCCCATCCCATCCAAATGCATGTGGAGGGATCCTGTGACAGGAGCAGGATGATTACTTCTGCTCATCTTGAGTCCTACTTCCCAAGTTACCAATCAGTTAAAAGGTGCTACTGAAGTCAAGCCATACTACTCTTTCTATCAGATATTATTATTCTCACCTGTCATGCCATGAAGAAACCACTCAGAAATGTTATCACAATGTTTCCCTTATAAAAAAAACTAAACAAAAATAAACCCAAACTTAAAACAACTGTGATGGTCAGGTCAGCTTTTCAATTTTTTTCTCCCCAAAAAACAATGTAAAGCTGTTCACTGGGTCTGGCTGAGGTGAAGATAATTTTTTCACAGCAGCCCATATGGTGCTGTGTTTTGTACTTGTGCCCAAAACAGCGCTGGTATCACACCAGTGTTTTAGCTGTTGATGAAAAATGCATAGCATTCATCAGATTCACAGCATCAAAGTTTCCTCTGCTTCTCATTCTACCCCTGGAAGAAGCAGGCAAGGGGTGAGCAGGGGTTTGGGAGAGGATGCAGATGGACAGCTGACTTACAAAGAGATATCCCATACTGTGTAATATCACACTCAGCAATAAAACTGCAGGATGGTTTTTCCAAAGAAGCTGTTACTTGATGACTGGCTGGGTACTGGTCTGCTGATAGTGAGTGATTATATTTACACCACTTGATTATATTTACATCACTTTTTGGTTGGTTTTGGGGGTTTTCATTTATTTTTTTCTTTTCACTTATTAAACTGCCTTTATCTCAGCCCATGAGTTTTCTCACTTTTTGCCCTTCCAGTTCACTCCTCCATCCCTGCTGAGGGGGAATGAGCAAGAAGATGGATTGGGGCTCTCATGCAAGCTACAGTCAACCCACAGACTTTAATTCTCCAGTCTTAATCCAGGTATCCCAAGTTGGATACCTAACTTAATGATCCTCTATAATATGACAGCTCTCAGGTATGTCTCCCTAGGACACAGTGTTTTATAGGAGGTACAGTTTTCCTTTGAACTGGGTCTATTTTTCACCATGAAAAACATGGTAATTTCCATTTAGCAGTTCATTATGCACTTAGGCAGACAAGTTGAAACTTAAAATATCACTTTAAATAAGGACCACATTTTTGCTCTTTAGTTTTATTTAATAATTTATTCTAACAATAGTTTTATTTAATAATTTATTATTATAAAGTGCTCACAGTAAGGTTTAACTTCCTGCCAAAAGGGCAACATAACAGGATATAAGGGATCCTGGCTGTTTCCAAGATGCATTAATGATAACTTGTCACCTTCTTGGTGAAGGAGCAGATGGGAGGAGATGCCCTTCTGAATCGTCCTTGCAAATGATGGGCTGTTCAGGGATGAGAGGGTTGAAGGCAGCCTTAGCTGCAGTGACCATGAAATTGTGAAGTTGATGGTTCTGATGGGAAGGAAAAGAGCAAACAACAGGATCACAACCCAACAGGCTTTAGCTCTTTCAGGTACCTACTTGCCAGAATCCTGTGGATATTTTCCAGGAGAGGGGAAAAAATAAAACAAAAAAAATCCCAAAAAACAAAAGTAAAAACCCCAAACCAAACAAAAACAAATGAACAACCTCCCCCCAAAAAAACAAACCAACCCCCCCACCTGAAAACCAAAACCAAACAAAACCAGCAAAAAACCACATACACCAAAAAAAATCCCAAAACAAAAACCCAAATCCAAAACCAACCAAACAAACAAAAAAAAAAAGAGTCCCAGGAAAGCTGACTGATTTTCAATCTCCATCAGCGTGTGGAAAATTAAACAAAACCTACAGGGAGCCTGTAAGGATTCACAAGGAGCTCCCAAAGAATTGAAAATATAAAAAAAGAAGCAAGGACAGATGGCCTAGGAGGAATTTAGAGATTCTCTGAGCATGCAGGATGGGATCCTAAAACTGAATTTGCCAGAAAGTCAAGAAAGGTGACCCTTCCCCCCTGCTCAACAGTAGCAGGACACAGCTGGAACACTGGGTTCAGCTCTGGGCTCCTCAGGGTGAGAGACATGGCCTTACTGGTTTGAGTCTGGTGAAGGGCCAAAAAGACAATTAAGGGACTGAAGTATCTGTCTCATGTCCCCTGGAGGTATGTAAGAGGCATCTGGATCTGGTGCTGGGTCATATGGTTTAGTGGTTGCAGTGGTAGTGCTGGATTCATGGTTGAGCTGGATGATCCTAAAGATCTCTTCCAACCTTGAGGATTCTATGGGGAGAGGCTGAGAGAGCTGGGACTGTTCAGCCTGGAGAAGGCTCCAGGAATCTTATCAATGTGTGTAAGTGACACTCCTATGAGAAAAGGAAGTAAAGAAGATTGAGCTGCACTCAGTGGTGTCCAGTGAAAGCACATAATGGACACAAATTGAAATACAGAAAAAAATCCATTTAACTATTCAGCAACTTATTCTGACTGTTCTGAGCAGGAGGGCTGCACCAGACAGCCTCCAGAGAAACTCATAATAATACAGGAATAGTCAATCTGATCAGGAGTGTCATTAGCATGCATTAGAAATCAGTATAAGAAATAAGTTTGGGGAGAAAAAAAATGCAACAAAACAGACAAATTGAAAATGGAAAGAAAATTTCTACAACACAGTGACAGACTTCACACTCAGGAGATCTTGGCTCCAAGTTTTGTCTCATTTTCTGCCTTTAGTTAGCTTTTTAAAATGAAAAAGTGTTAAAAAAAATCCTCACCCTAGACAACCTCATAGTTAGCAGGGAATGCAAGAGCCCTCACTCCAGGCTTGTGCTTCAACTCAAGCAGAACAATTGGTCTTCCAGACCTTAAGAGTACAGTTTAATTGTTGAGCAGCTCAGTAAATATATCAGCTGTGTCAGACAACACACACTATGAAAAAGGAGCTTCTAGAGGTATCCTGTATGGTATGGATTGTCAGGTCTGACCTTCTTCTGAAATCTTGTAAATAGAAGATAGAGGCAGCTGTGTATTCTTTTTGTTGCTCTTTCCAAAAGCTGGGTTGGTTTATCTCTTTTTTCCCTCAGGTCTCTGGCTGGAGAACTTGAGACTCAATGCTTCTTCTGAATACACCTAACCCCAAGACAACTTGTCAGTACTGCAACAGGCAAACCTCATTGAGGACTTAGGCATCACGTACAGATACTCCCTAGGGAGAAAAAAGGTGTTATTCTACGCACCAGTTCTGTCCTTACATGAATTTAACAGAAATCTTTTAAACATAACCATTTGGATAAGCCTATTGTTATTATGATTCAGAAATGGGCTTAAAAATCTTCATACCATCTATTTCAGAAACCACGTATTTCCTTGGTTCTAGATCCAGCTGCCATTAAAAAAACCCAAAAAACAAACAAACAAACAAACAAAAAACAACAAAAAAAACCCAGAAAAAACATAAAACCTAAATTCAGAGTTTTAGGGGAAATTTCAGCCTGTGTTTGATTAATGGCTTTACCTGGTAGTAAAAAAGTAAAAAGTACTCTCATCATTACGTTTTGTTTCACTTCCATCCAACATGTGCTTTGCAACTTCCCATTTCAAGACAAAGTCGAGCTTTATGGTCCCTTTATCTGTACAGTTGCTAATACCTAGAAGAGGTTGTAAATTATCAGCTATTCAGCCACAATTCCAACCACACAGTCATGACAAGAGACATGTTCCAGAAGCAAACCCCTTTAAAATTTCTGTAATAGCCAGTTTCAACCGAGATTAATTCTATTAATTTGCCTTTTCATATTTCTCCAGACTATTAAATCCGACAATTAACCCACCACCTAGAGGGGTGCTTCTCCCCTCCTGGATGAATTAGGCCGTTGCGTGAGAAGGCTCCAGCACAGAAACCCACATCCTCTGCAAAACGGGCAGCCCGGAGGTTTAAGAGATTATACTGGATGAGTCATTACAAAAGATTTACTTCTGACCGACTGTTTCAATAAACAATAATGCTTCCTCCAGATAAAACTACCCCAAAAAGTGGCACCTAGCCTCCATTTCTTATCCTCCTCCCGATGACAGCCCCTAGCAAGCAGTGCCACCAGGCATCGCTGCCAAGGGCTGGTAAATACCAAGATTTATAAACAGCAGTGAGAGGGAGCTGTAATGAGATCAATGTCGAGGATTGCAGCAAATGGCCTATAAAGCAATTTTTAAATGGGATTTCCTGCAACAAAAGCCAGCTCCCAATAACCTTTCCCAATAATACGAGGTGAAAAGGATTGGATTTGATTTATAATACCCGATACTAAGGCGAGGACAGACAGCTTTGTACTCTCCATACAGGCGACTGCTCAGACGATTTGTTAATCTCTCATCAGGAAACAAAATCTTAAAATAAATCTATACAGGTACATCCAGCCCCAAATTACTGTGCCAGAAGAATCCAGCATTGTATGATTGAGAGAGGATGACTGGTCTCGTCATTATTTACTGTTATTACATGGAATATTAGATAAAATCGAAGAAATGAGAGCAAGCAATGAGCACAGCCATGTTTGTTTCCCTTTCCCGATTCCATTGTAGATGTAGCTCTCAATGAAAAAAAAAAAAATCCCTAACCACACGACTGATAAACTTTGCGAAACTTAGCTGAAATAGACGTTTTTCGTTAAAAAATTTCAAGCCACGAAACGTCCCTACTTAGCGTTAGGTAAAAGATTTCTTACCTGGGAAAAGCCCCTTCATTTCTCAGGGCCGGTCTCTTCCCTGCTCCCGCAAACCCACTCTTTCAGCCAAATCTTTGGTACTTTACCGAAAGAGCAGGAGGTGGGGCGCGGAGGCACCGGCACCGCCTGGGCACAGCCTGCCTGGCTCCGGGTAAACACGGGCATCTTCCCAATGTACGGAAAAGAAACGAACAGCCCTAGACCCGAGATGCCTCCCTGCCACTCGGGTACAACGCTGCCCCGGAGGAGTCCAGCTCCTTTGCGCTCTATTTTCAGAGCTGCTCCCTCACAGCTGCGCGTCTCTCCACAGAGCGCAGCTGCAGCTTTGCCCCGTCTTTTTGCAATTACATCCTTGATAAAACCAAAATTTAAACTATTTAAAGGATTTTTTTCCTTTTTACTTTAGAGAGGGCGTTTTAGCAGAGGAAGTGCCTCTTTTAGGTACATCTGGACGTGATTTTCCAGTGCCGCTTTCCCATGAGCCTGTAGTTAAAAATAAATCAAAGACAGAGAAGTCAGAGAAGGGAGTTTTCGTTTTTCGCTGTTGCCCAGGAGGTTTTCTGGTCGTTAAACTGAATTTATAACGTTTGGGGATTTCTTTCCACGTGGGGACTATTAGCGCGGTATTTAAGGGCTATTAGTGTGGGGTTTGTGATTGTTAATGGTGATGTCTATTTAAAGCTACGTGTAACTTCACAAACTTTTACATTATTAGCCTGCTTCCTCTAAAAGAGGAAAGGTGTCCTTAAGAAAAGCAGCACTTCTTGCTGCAGAGCTTCTTGGTGCCGAGGTACTGCCCGACAGTTATATGAAAGTGTAAATCCTGGTAGAGCCTTAATTGCACTCTTTTGGAGACGATTGTTGTTTCTTTTAAGAAGAATCAGTGTCTGAATTGTACCGACCAGTAGGAAAAGTTCAGTAAAGTTACCAAGTAGGAGTACACCTGAATGTTATTTGGAAAGTGAGCTAATCACACAGACAAACAGAAGCGACAGTTGTCCGTCCGACTTGAGTCCCTCTTTGCCTTTAGCTCTTACCCACCACCTTCACTCGCATGGGGTGTGTGTGTGTGTGTGTGTGTGTGTGTGTGTGTGTGTGTGTGTGTGTGTGT